>NC_018236.1:0-2405 GCF_000227135.1 Leishmania donovani | reverse complement strand
CCAACAAGCACCCATGAGGCAAGCGCGAAGGTGCAGCAGAGAAGAGAGGGGCAGGTGAGGAGGAATGGGTGCACAAGGAGGCTGCGTCGCCAGGAGGCGCACACGCACGCGTATGCGCACATAACGACACATATGCCGGCATGCAGGCGCACGCGCATAGCACAGCCGCGCCGCTGGCCGCAGCAAAGACCTCGGCGAGCGGAAGACACGGAGGCGAGAACGAAATGATCAGAAACGCTCGAGGAAGGCACCGTACAGAACAAAAGACAAGGCGAGGGAAGAAAGGAAAAGGGGAAGGGCGCACGCACACACGCACACACGCCGTGGCGTCCCAGGCGGAGCCGGCATGCGGAGCCTTCGGAGGAGCAAGCAAAATCGAGGACGTCTGCATTGTCGTCCGCGTGCGTGCGCGCGCGCGTGCATTCCCCCTTTTCTGTTTTGCTGTTATGTGCTATTGACGTTTTGCGTGTCCGCCCGTGGCAGCGAGGCACCCCTCTACGCCTCGCTCCACCACGAACACGTCGACAAATATACGCATTCAACCACAGCTCGCACGCCTCTGTTGCACCACGGCAACATCCTGGCCGCCAAGGGCGCACTGCCTGCCGTTCAACCGGGGGCCCTGCGTCTGACCGGCTCATCTTGCCCTTGCTCGTCCCTTCCTCGGGTACGTGCGGCGCTTGCGGCGCCAGACGGAGACCCGGGCGGACGGCATGCCTCGGTCCAGGCGGGCCGCGTCCAGGCTCCTGCTCGAGGGCGGAAGCGGCGACGTCAGTCGTGTGGGCAACAGGCGGTGGCCAAGGTGCATGCCGGACGACCTCAAGGAGGTCGCGTTGGCCAGCCGCAGGCCAGGGCCCTTTGAGACCCTGTGCTCTGCCTGCATATGCCACGCCTCTCGCTCACTCGCTTCAAGCCGCGGCATGCCGTAATACGGTGTGGACACTCTCTACACCCGCGTCTGGAGGACTCGGCGGTGTGATGAGGCCACCAAACAAACAAGCGAAGCGAAAAAAAAGAAACGACACACGGAAGGCAAAGAGATAACAAAGACTTCGCATATATTGAGGCACACGCACGCACGCACCCCGACCGCGTCGTTGGCCCGCGGAGGACCGAGAGTGCGCCCGACGGCTTCCCTGTCGTGGTGCCGCCTTCTCCGTGTGGGCGCGAGGGGCGCGGGGAGTCGCCGCAGCAAGGGAGGGGCGACGCCGAAGGGGCATTCGCTGAAGAAGGGGGTGCCCCCTCCTACGCACCTGCGCGCGCGTGGGTGTGCGCGCACACACGTAGGCCGTGCATGGGGCGCAAGGAAAGATCAGGAGCCAGAGCTGCAATCGCCTCGCTTTAGCGTTGCGTATGCACCTGTGTGTCGCCGCTGGGCGCACGGACGCCGCCCTCCTGTCTTCCCGCTGCGCCTACACGTGAGCCTCCTTGGCTCCTGCCCCTGCCACCACCACACCTGTGGCACCTCGCACACCCCCTCCCTCCACCTCTCCGTTTGAGGAGTCCATGCGGTGTGCGTGAGGGGGAGGCGATTTGGAGAAGGCAACGAGGGCGACGGCTCAGAGGGGGAGGGAGGGGGCCCTCGATGGGCGTGTCGCCGTCAAGGGTGCGCTGCCCACCACAACGCGCAGATCGCTGTGCAGATCGAAAAGGCAGAAGCGAAGGGGGAGGCGGAAAGCTCCACAAAGGACACACGCAGGAGAAGACGAAAGCAGGCGAGGGAGAAACCGCGAACACGCCCGCAAGCGGTCGCGCGCACGAGAGGGCAGCGAGCGAGAGCGGGAGAGATGCCGGCGAAAGTCAGGGGCGAGCGTCCGCAGCCTCCGCTCCCTCCGTCTTTCCCGCCGGCATCAGCTCCGCCGGCTCCTCCACGAGGGCGTCGTCGTGGAGCTGCCGCGCTGCCGCCACGTTTGCCCGTCACTTCCTGCGGCTCATGCCTCCTATTCTTGCTCCGTGTATTCCTTCGATTTCTCACTCTCCTCTGACTCCAGAATCTCCCACGGGAGCAGCAAGAAGACGATGTTGATGAGATTCAGGACCCAGGCCACCATGAAAAGAGCAAAGCCGACCCCAAACTTGTAGTCCTTCCGCAGAGGGGGGCAAAACCTGCTCTCATTCCTACCGTACTCCACCACCATGGACCCCCAGGTGATGCCCAACGTGACGATGCCAGCGATGTTGAACACCAGGCAGAGCCAGCGGAGCAAAGAGCAGCAGCACAGCATAATGAAGCCGAGCAGCGCCGCAAGGGCGTACACGAAGACGGAGATGATGGACAAAATCTCGGCTATGCGGAAATGCTGGAGGCGGGTCGGGCAAAACTTCCACTGGTCGTCGGTGGGCATGGCGTACATGATGGTGTTGCACTCGAACTTTGAACCCCACAGGGTTATGCACAGTGATAT
>NC_018235.1:504995-505720 GCF_000227135.1 Leishmania donovani | reverse complement strand
CGGGTACGCTACGCACCAAAACGCGCAGAGCGCTGGGCAGATCGAAAAGGCAGAAGCGAAGGGGGAGGCGGAAAGCTCCACAAAGGACACACGCAGGAGAAGACGAAAGCAGGCGAGGGAGAAACCGCGAACACGCCCGCAAGCGGTCGCGCGCACGAGAGGGCAGCGAGCGAGAGCGGGAGAGATGCCGGCGAAAGTCAGGGGCGAGCGTCCGCAGCCTCCGCTCCCTCCGTCTTTCCCGCCGGCATCAGCTCCGCCGGCTCCTCCACGAGGGCGTCGTCGTGGAGCTGCCGCGCTGCCGCCACGTTTGCCCGTCACTTCCTGCGGCACTCTCCCTCCTACTCCTCCGTTGCTTTTTTAGACCCCACCTCCTCCTCCTCCTCCTGCCCATTCGGTTCGTCACCCTCACCGAACTCTCCGATTTGCCACGGGAGCATCAGGAAGATAATGTCGATGATATCCAGGATCCAGGCAAGTACGAAGAGACCGAAGCCGGTGCCGAAATCGTAGCCGTCACTCAGCTCCAGGCACTTGGGCTCTGGGAGTCTGTAGGTGACCACCATGACCGCCCAGACAACGCAAGCGGTGACAGCGCCCACGATGTTCAGCGCCAGGCAGAGCCAGCGGAAGCCAGCGCAGCAGTACAGCAAAAGGAAGCCGAAGAGGAACGCCGCGCCGTACACGAAGATGGAGATGATGGCGAACGCCTGACCAATGCGGAAGTT
>NC_018235.1:497846-502933 GCF_000227135.1 Leishmania donovani | reverse complement strand
CGGCGATACGGTCAGCCACGCACGCGAACACACCAGAAGAAGGGGGAAGAGAGAGCACAGAAAGTGGTCACGATATGTGGTGACGTGCGTTAAACGTTGCGTGCCTCGATATAACAAGGCAGCGCGTGTAGAGGTCAGCGCGCGTGGGATGATGGATGGAAACCGTGCAGTTGGGCTGCGGCAAGAGAGAGAAGGTCAACAAAGAAGGAGTCCCGCAACAGCGGCGCTGCAGCACCAACTCACGCGCCAACGACGGAGGTGAGCACCTTGGCATGGGTGTCGCTGTCGTTGAGGCACGGAACATAAATGAAGTTGCGGCCGCCGCGCTCTTCTGTAATACTTCTCCAGCCCCTCCCGCTCGATCTCGTTCAAGGCCTCCACACAGTCCACAGCAAAGCCCTGCGCCACGGCAAAGCAGACATTCGCCTGCTTCGTCAAGAGAGCCGTGTTGGGGTGGGCATCACACGGAAGGCGTGCTCCATGGCGTCGTTGGCAGGCATCAAATAGGTGATTGGCGCCTATGATGGGGGACGCTTTTTACGCGTTCAAATGCGAGGAAGAACTGGCAAATGTGCACCTCTTCCACAGTAGACAACGACGGAGGCCCCCAGTAGTCATACAGGAGACGTTTGCTTGTGTGCTTGGGGGAAGATGGGGAGGCGGTGGAGCCATGCACCATCATGCATGCTGGACGAAAGAGGCGTCACTAGACATCCTGCTCAGCGTGAAGGGGGATTCGCACTCGTGAAGGATGTTATCACCTCGAGAGAAAGAAAGCAACGCATGGCGTCGTGCACACCCGCCTCATGGCTTTCTTTTTTCTATCTAGTGTGATTTATTTTGCGGCGGTGGCGCCGCTGCTCCGTCGACCTCATTCGCATGGTGCGGAATGGGATATGAACATGGTGGATTCAGTGTCTGGCGCTTCCTACCCCCTCCCCCTCACATGTTCGGGGAAAAGCAGCTCCAGTACGGTGCATGTATCCTTTTAATATCCGCAACGAGACTCGATGCTTGACACCAAAGCATGCGACTTTTTGGCAGTCGATCACCCGGGCAGCCGCTGCTCTCCAGCAACGCACGCATCACCGCCTCCGAGCATAGCGCCACGTTCCTGACGTTGTAGCCGCCCTCCAGGGCAACTACGAGCTTTGGGAAATTCTGCGCCATCAGTCGTGTCATAATGTAGTACCCGGACGGGGTAAGGCACATGGAGCCGAGCAGGTCACCGCTGGCACTGTCAAAGCCGCAGCTGATCAGCACCAGCTCCGGTCGAAACTCGCGCGCTGCAGGAAGAACAACCTCGTGGAGAAGCTGCAAGTACTCGAGATCGCCCATGCCGTGCGTGGGCCACGGGATGTTGATGTTGCGCCCCTGCGCCGCAGGCGTTGCGTCACCACCGACGCGGTTGAGGTGCCCCGTACCAGGGTAAAAGAGTTCCTCCTCCTCGGCGCCGGTGGCGCGCTGGCGAGGTGTTTCGTCGAAGGAGAGGCCGACGGTGTCGCCTGCGTAGTGTACAGGGCGTGTGCCGTTCCTTGCAACGCTTGTGCTGTGGGCGCTGACGGATGACGAGGTTGAGGCCGAGGAGGAGTTACTGCTGCTGGTCGACGCCGCGTTCAGATCAACTCCGAAGAGGGCAGCGATTTCGGCGTCGCCCTCCTCCTCTATCTGGGCCGCGAGGCTGTTGTAGTCGACCGCGGCGCGCACTCGGCGGCCCTCTGTCGAGCCTTGTGGTGGGTCTGAAGCTGCCTCGGGGCGGGACGCTTCTGGCGCAGAGACTGGCGGTGGTTCGATGGCGCCGCCGGAAAGCAGCGCTGCCAGGTCATCAGCGGTGATTTCCTCCTTGCTGGGGGTGGAGATTTCCGCCGGGTTCTTCGCCGCAGCCGAGGAAACTTTCCGTAGCACGTGACCGTGGCCGTTGCCATACTGATGAAGCGAGATGACCAGCACAGATGGATCGTCGTAGAAAATGTTCTCTGTGCCGTCACAGTGATGGACATCCCAGTCCAAGATAAGGATGCGCGGCTGCTGCGCGTCACCAGCGGGGTTGTGCTCCGCCTGTGCTGCAGCCAGATCCGCCTGAGCCGCGCGCGCAGCGACGGCGACGTTGTTATAGAGACAGTAGCCAGCGGCGTTAGCAGGGCCAGCGTGGTGGCCAGGCGGGCGAACTATGGCAAAGGCATTGGTAGCTGCACCGCTGAGCACAGCTTTGACGGCCTCGATGACGCACCCGGCAGCCATGCGCGCTGCGCGGGAGGTGTGCTCGCTGGCGAAAAGATCTTGCCCAATGACACTTCCTCGACCTTCCTGTATGCCCATGAAGAAGTCAAGCTGATCAACGGTGTCGATCAATTCCCTACAGTGCACGCGACGCAGCTCGTGTTTCTTCGCAGTGCGCGCAGGGATGCGCTGACAGCATGGCAGGAGGCCGATCGCGGTGAGATGGTCAAGTGTGCTTTGCAGCCGTGCGGGACGCTCGTAGTCTCCAGCATCCGGAGAAACGTGATCTAGCATAGACGTGTCGTACACAACAGCAGTACGCGACGCCGGGATAACGGCGGACGGTGGCGTCCACTCGCAGAGGCGCGATAAGTCGCCAACAGTGGTGGCAGCAGATGCTGTTGCTGGTGTTTGCGCCGCACCTGACTTACTAGGTGCTGCAAGAGTCGGCAATGGAGTTAGTGGGGGTAGCAAAGACGGCCGAAGAAGCGGCTGCTCAACGGTGCCCTGCATCCAGCCGCGTATGTACGCGTCGAACCGACTCCCTGACTCCACAGAAAGTTGGACATGGTGCGCCGCCTTCTCATCGCTGCGCTGCCGCTTCGGCATTGTCATCGTCGGCGTTGCCTACTTCAGCGAAAGCCGGGCTGATCTGCTCGTTCTTTCCTTGACAGCAGCGCTTGTGCCTGATCAGCCTGCCTCTACCCGAACTCCGTCAAGGGAAAGAAAACGGAGAGGCGAGGCAGCACAAGAAGTGAAGGTACCGAGGAAAAAAAAAAGAAACGTAAGAAACACGGCGAATGGCAGGCGAGAGGGGGACTTACAGGGGGGAAATGCGAGGAGGCAGACCCAGAGCCGACGCAACAACAACAGCAGCGGCTGTTTGTGCGCGCGTGTGTGTATGCCTATGTGTATGGGTGTGGGTGCGTATGGGTGCCGCCGCGTAAAATTTGGGAGCAAGCGGGAAGCGTCCCAGATCACCGCATGCACGAGTACATCCGCACATGTAAGGGCAGTAAAGGAAACAGACAGAGAGAGAGTAGTTGTGGCAAAGTACATGATAGACGGAGAGAGAGAGCCGGCTGAGGTGTGCCGGGGGCAACTGCACTGCAGTTGCTGCTCATGCGCAGTCATCCCCAACACGCCAAGGTACCCATGTAAGGCCCCGCTTGCTTGCTTGAAGGAAATAGTAAAGAGGGGAAGGGTTACGCCAGCATGCGTTCGCGTGCGCGCTCGCACCGGCACGCAGCATCCCCGCCGTGTGCGACATCTGGCAGCTGGGCGAGCGCTGCATTGTGATGCAGGCTCCTGCTATTCGGTCTTCCTGTTTTTCTGGCTGCTTTCCACCGTTCTCCAAGTTATCTTTTCTCTCGCTGACTCCATCCATGGAATCACCTTTATATTCCCTCACCTGTGCGGTGCTGAACACACAAACGTGCGTCAGCGAAAGGGGGAGGGAGATGAAGTGAGGAAAAGAAGGAGATGCGGCTGGATTGGTCTTTTTTGGCTTGCTGTGACGCCGAACGTGGAAGTGAAGGAGCTCCCGTTTTCTTTGACCTTTGAGGGATGAATGACGTCCAGGGAAACGAGGGGGCACCCGCACACTCACGCGCGTACAGACAGGAACGGCAACGCACAAGCACCTACAGAGGCAGACATGAAGGCTCACAGAGAAATGCGAACTATGACTGCGGTAGAGCTCGCACGACGCGATCCTTGGGTATCAAAATAGGAAAAAAGGGGGAAGGAAGAAGACGAAAAAGGAAAATTTGGCCAAACGAAAAAAAGAGGAGTCTTGAAGAGGAGAAGGAGCGCGAGAGGATGTGTGGCGGGCGTGTCCACCCAAGCACAGAGACACACTCTCTCCGTCTCTCCATTCAAGGAGTACAGCGTTCTTTGAAGACATAGAAAGGACAAAAATCAGTGCGAGGAAAAGAAGAAAGAAAGGAGAAGAAATCAGCGACAAGAACCGCGTGAAACGGATCACTTTGCGCCCACATCTGTCGGCTGCGCTTTTTCCTTTCTCCACTCTTCCTTTTTGTCTAGGCAGAAGGAAGCTTTGCGTTTGTCTTCGTTGTTTCGCCTGCCATCGATTTCGCCACCCCACCAGCCCAGACCAATGCGCATCAAAGGCCCACACAGGGTGAAGGGGGGGAAGGGAAAAATGACAGAGATCGACTTGTGCGTTTCTAGGGGTCACCCTTTTCTCTTTGTTCTTCTATATGCTTATAGTCCGGTGTATGTGGTTGACTACATGTTCGTTCACTGTACTACTCTCGCACCAGCTTTGCGCACCGACTCTCCATCAATCCGCCTTCCGTTTCAGAAGCCCCGTCACAGAAAGCGGCGCCGACAGGGAGATGACCACAATGTTCGCGCCGAGCAGAAAAACAGATATCAACGACAAGGGAAAACACGTCAACAGAAAAAAGGAGACATAGATCACCGAAAAACAAGAGAAAACAGTCACACATTGCAGCCCTCGCGCACACGCAGGCACGCACTCACGCACCTTTCTCACTCAGTCTAGTAGGCCTCCTGCTCCTCGTCGTACTCGCCCTCCTCCTCGACGGTGGCGTCCTGGTACTGCTGGTACTCGGAGACGAGGTCGTTCATGTTGGACTCGGCCTCCGTGAACTCCATCTCGTCCATGCCCTCACCGGTGTACCAGTGGAGGAAGGCCTTGCGGCGGAACATACCCGTGAACTGCTCACCAACGCGGCGGAACATCTCCTGGATGCAGGTGTTGTTGCCGATGAAGGTGACGGACATCTTGAGACCCTTGGGCGGGATATCGCAGATGGAGGACTTGATGTTGTTCGGGATCCACTCAATGAAGTAGCTGGAGTTCTTGTTCTGCACGTTCA
>NC_018235.1:496478-497295 GCF_000227135.1 Leishmania donovani | reverse complement strand
CCATGCCGGAGCCCGTGCCGCCGCCGAGGGAGTGAGACAGCTGGAAGCCCTGCAGGCAGTCGCAGCTCTCCGCCTCCTTGCGGCACACATCAAGCACGGAGTCGATCAGCTCCGCGCCCTCGGTGTAGTGGCCCTTGGCCCAGTTGTTGCCAGCGCCGGACTGACCAAAGATGAAGTTGTCCGGGCGGAACAGCTGGCCGTACGGGCCGGCGCGAACGGAGTCCATAGTGCCGGGCTCGAGGTCCATCAGCACGGCGCGCGGCACGTAGCGGCCTCCCGTCGACTCATCGAAGTAGACGTTGATGCGCTCGAGCTGCAGATCCGAGTCGCCCTGGTAGGTACCAGTCGGATCGACACCATGTTCGTCGGAAATCACCTCCCAAAACTTAGAGCCGATCTGGTTGCCGCACTGGCCGGCCTGGCAGGAAACGATCTCACGCATGATGGCAGAGTGGCGAAAGGCGAAAAGAAAGGGTATGCTTTGTGTGGAGGAGGGGGGTTGGGGGAAGGTTACTGGCCGGTGTGTGTGTGCGTGTGTGTGTGTGGCACGAGCGCAACGCCGTGCAAGCATATTTCCGAATGTCGGGGTTGTTTCGAGACCAGGAGAGACGGGGGGAGAGAAAGCGGGGGAGATGGGGTGTGACACAGATGGCCGCCGCCGGCGGAGACGCAGGGGGAGGGGGGGCGCCAAGGGCCGCGGCCGCTCCTCACAGCAGGCAAGAAAAAGACGCGGCAGTGGCGCGGCGTCATGTCCCGCAAACACATGCACGCACACTCGCTTCACACGGACAGCTCGCCACCCAGCACCTCCATCTCT
>NC_018235.1:493945-496379 GCF_000227135.1 Leishmania donovani | reverse complement strand
GGGGGTTGGGGGAAGGTTACTGGCCGGTGTGTGTGTGCGTGTGTGTGTGTGGCACGAGCGCAACGCCGTGCAAGCATATTTCCGAATGTCGGGGTTGTTTCGAGACCAGGAGAGACGGGGGGAGAGAAAGCGGGGGAGATGGGGTGTGACACAGATGGCCGCCGCCGGCGGAGACGCAGGGGGAGGGGGGGCGCCAAGGGCCGCGGCCGCTCCTCACAGCAGGCAAGAAAAAGACGCGGCAGTGGCGCGGCGTCATGTCCCGCAAACACATGCACGCACACTCGCTTCACACGGACAGCTCGCCACCCAGCACCTCCATCTCTGAACGTCAAGCGCAGTGCAAATTCACAGGGGCACAGGTGGGTGGTCTCGCGCGGAGACGCGCGCTCGTGGTGTGCTCCGTTTCTCCGTCGCTCAGTCTGAGAGAATGTGCAGTCGAGTTCGTGGCACGGAGAGTGTCATGCGCGATAGCGCACGTGCGCACGTCTGCGTGTGCATTCGTGCGTACATGCGCGTGTGCATGTGCAAGCAGGAGGGCGAGTCGCTGTCGGCTCGCTGGTGGCTCGATGAAAGCGCCGGCGCGCACCAAAACACGTACACACACGCTGCTCGGTGAAGGCGCCGTGAGATGCGCAGATGGTGCAACGGCGTTCGTGGCGGCAACGACCAGCTGCGCTGATGGCTGCAACAACGGCGCATGGCCGCTATTCTCGCCGAGGCCGCTTTCAAGGCCCGTAGCGCGCCGCTGCGTTGCCTCACGCGCGCGTCACCGCAGGCACCACATCACGCATAGGCGTGAAAATACTGCGGCATGTGATTGCGTATGGGTGTGCCACATGCTTGTGTGCATGTGTGCGCAGCATGGCGTTTCTGCTCGTCTGACTGAGCATGAGGGTCGGCGCGGGGCACGCGCTGACAGCGCACGAGGCAGTGCGGCGTGAGGCCTGTCGCCGAGGGGGGCTCGTGCCAACACGGAAGAAGGGCGATAGAGAGCAAGAGGGGAGCAGGAGAAGCAGCAGCCAGAATGGGTGAAGAGGGGAGGGGGCGCAGAGGCGGAGCGGCGCAGGCGTGGTGAAGTCACGGCCTCCCTTGGTCCCTCGTGCAGAGACGCCTGCCCTCGCCGCGCGTGCCGGCGGAAGAAGCGGGGGGGGGGGGCAAAGCAGGAAGGCGAGACAAACCACAAGACAAAGTGAAACGAGGGTGGTGCCGCGATCGAGGGCCGTCGAAAAAGCGCGAGTGCGTGCCACGGCACCCCGGCTCGATGTCGGGGCGCAGCACGACTTCCCTGCCTCGCGTGCTGCCCCGTGCGGCGCAGAGCCATATCTCCAGCGTCCGCCACGCTGCACTGCACCCTCGCGCGCGTGCAGCATGCGAGGCGTTCCAGCGCGCCACGGCGGCGGTGCTGGCTGCCCCTGCAGTGGGGCGCTCAACTCGGATTTTGCTTCACCAAGAGACGTCGAGAACAAATTTGGCATGTTAGAAAAGAATAGAAAGGCGCCGGCGTGTTGTGCCGAAGGGGATGCTCACTCGCTCCGACACGCCCCACGTGACGCCCGCCTCCCTCCGTCCCCCGCCTCTCCAGGCTCGCCCCGTGGCTCCACTCTTCGGCGAACAGGTGTGGAGCAAGTGGTGCGAGGAGGTCACAAGGGAGGCGGAGGAGGGAGAAGACGAGAGCGCGCGCGCAACAGAGTGTCGCTGCAGCGGGGCACTGCGGCACCGCACCATCCCCCCCCCCCAACAACAGCAACGACAGCAGCAACGAGGAGGCCAGAGAGGCATTCGTGGGACACGAAAGGCACCAGTGCACAGTGGTAGGCAGAGCGCAGCCACGCGCGCGGCGTGCTGGCCTGCTGCCTCGCACCAGCACCGCCAGCGGCCCAAGTTGCAACAGGGCGCCGGATCCATCAACTGCGGTACACGGGAGAAAGATAAAGGAAAGAAAAAGAAAAGAAGAAACAGAGGCGCAGCACACGCAACCAGCGATAGCATACATGCACACAAAAGCCGCGCGCGCGGTACGTCCTTTTATGTGTGTGGGGGGGGGGAGGGGGACAGGCGGGCCGGCGTCAGGGACGCGAGGGGGGCCGCTGAGCCGCCAACGCACACACTGCGCGAGCTCCCCCACAGACAGACACACCTTCGCGCACCTCACCCACACACTGTCTAGTAGGCCTCCTCCTCCTCGTCGTACTCGCCCTCCTCCTCGACGGTGGCGTCCTGGTACTGCTGGTACTCAGAGACGAGGTCGTTCATGTTGGACTCGGCCTCCGTGAACTCCATCTCGTCCATGCCCTCACCGGTGTACCAGTGGAGGAAGGCCTTGCGGCGGAACATACCCGTGAACTGCTCACCAACGCGGCGGAACATCTCCTGGATGCAGGTGTTGTTGCCGATGAAGGTGACGGACATCTTGAGACCCTTGGGCGGGATATCG
>NC_018235.1:485588-492194 GCF_000227135.1 Leishmania donovani | reverse complement strand
GATGACGGAGAAGGTCATCATGATCCG
Organism: Leishmania donovani; assembly: GCF_000227135.1. NCBI lineage: Eukaryota > Euglenozoa > Kinetoplastea > Trypanosomatida > Trypanosomatidae > Leishmania > Leishmania donovani. Next base: position 492,167 of record NC_018235.1, on the reverse strand, counting down.
GTCCGGGTACTCCTCGCGCAGCTTGGAAATGAGCAGCGTGCCCATGCCGGAGCCCGTGCCGCCGCCGAGGGAGTGAGACAGCTGGAAGCCCTGCAGGCAGTCGCAGCTCTCCGCCTCCTTGCGGCACACATCAAGCACGGAGTCGATCAGCTCCGCGCCCTCGGTGTAGTGGCCCTTGGCCCAGTTGTTGCCAGCGCCGGACTGACCAAAGATGAAGTTGTCCGGGCGGAACAGCTGGCCGTACGGGCCGGCGCGAACGGAGTCCATAGTGCCGGGCTCGAGGTCCATCAGCACGGCGCGCGGCACGTAGCGGCCTCCAGTCGACTCATCGAAGTAGACGTTGATGCGCTCGAGCTGCAGATCCGAGTCGCCCTGGTAGGTACCAGTCGGATCGACACCATGTTCGTCGGAAATCACCTCCCAAAACTTAGAGCCGATCTGGTTACCGCACTGGCCGGCCTGGCAGGAAACGATCTCGCGCATGGTGATGTGTGCGTATGTGCAAGTCTGTACTGAGGGTGGAGAACGGTGCGGAGGCACGAAATGCGTGGAAGGAAGCTGTCCGCGTCCGTTGTGGCACGAGAGGGCCCAAGTCGGTGCGGGGCGCGCAGGTGAAGAGCGCGGCGTCACGCGCGCGCAAGGGAAGAAGAAAAAAAAAGTGCAGAGCGAGTGCAGATGGAAGAGGGAAGAGGGAAGAGGGGAGAGGGGAGAGGGCGGAGAGACAGGGAGGCAGGGGGTCAGGAGGCAGCCTTTGGGAGGTGCGCACGCAGGATTCGGCCTCCGCCCGCGCGACGCGGTGCGTGTAGCGGTGACGACAGATAACGCGCTTGGTAATTTGTGGTGTGTGTGTGTGTGTGTGTGTGTGCGTGTGTGCAGCTTGCTCCCTTCGCACGCTCGTGCCGTTGCTCGAGCCCCCGCTCCGTGCCGCGGTGCGCGCGTGTCTCCCCTGCAGCCACGCGGAAGCGAAATCTCGCAAGCAGGGAGGTGGCGACGACGCGGGGGGGGCACAGACAGCAACACAGGCGGTGGGCGCGCGCACTGCGGCAGACCCGCGCGGCCGTGCAGGTCCGGCGGGGGTGCGGCGAAGCCACGCGAATATGAAAAGACAGAAAGGCGCAAAATGAAGCATCTGCTGTCGGCATCTTCTCTTCTTGCCGCCACGGAGAGGGGGAGGGAGGGGAGGCGGGGAGGGGTGTTTGATGGAGCGCCCGTGGGGAGGAATGAGCGGCACACGCACACACACAAGCGCGCTCGAGTGTGCTCCGCGGAGAGTGTAGCAAAGACGCACCATGGCGCACAGGCGCTACAGTCGTCGGTTGTGGACAGCAGTGTCAGATGCAGCGCTGTCGGCGTGGGGATAGGCGCACCCGAAGCCCCGGCAGCCGGCGCGAATTCGCCATCACAGTGGTGTCGCTGCACCCGGGACAAGCTGCATCCAAGGAAGGGAGGGAGGAGAGAGGCGGTGCGGCGTCGCGTTCAGCAGCTGCTACGATCCCCCTCCCTCTCCCTCCGATGGTGACGACAGCATCACGGCACCTTTCCGCCCATCCCAGCACCTCTTCTTCTAACGCCGATGTCCAGCTTGCGTGCGAGGGGACGGAAGGCGCAAGAAGAGACACAGCGGAGAGGGGTATCCCCTCGCACACACGCTCCCACCCACGCCACACACACAAACGCACAGACACATAGAATGGCGAAGAGTACACGGATCGGGGGCAGGGGCAGGTACGTTGCCCGATTTCCTCCTCGCCCTACGCATCTTCGGTGCTGCTCGCAGCGTGGGCGGTGAAGTACGGCATCTTCAGTAGGTCCTTGGCCGTTTTGCGCTTCCCTGGGTCGTACTCTGTGCACGCGAGGAAGACGTCGAGGGCGGGTTTCTTCAGCGGCGTGTGCAACTCTCGCTTCACGTCCTTGTTGCACATGAACTGGCTTACCAAGTAGTAGTCGCGCACGGATGCGTCGTACGGCAAGCGGCCCGTGAGCACCTGCGCCATCATGATGCCAAAGCTCCAAATGTCGCACGCCGCTGTGACCTCCCCGCGCGTCGCCTCGGGAGACATGTAGAACGGCGTTCCTTCGATCGCGCTGGTGACGGCAGTGGTGGCCCTGCGAGAGATGCCAAAGTCGGCGATCTTGCACGGCCCGGAGTCTGGCACCAGCACATTCTGCGGCTTGATGTCACCGTGCACGATGCCCTTCTGATGCAGGAACTTAAGCCCCTCTACAACGTTGCGCAGCAGCACCGCCATTGGCGGCCCCTCCCCTTCCGCGCCGCGCGACGAGGAGGCAAATTTCAGCAAGTTGCCGCCGCCGACGTACTCCATGACAATACGCAGCTTGTCCTCCGCCTCCACGAAGGAGATGTAGGCAACGATACACGTGTGCCGATGCCGCTCCATAATCTCCACCTCATTCATCCACTGCGGCTTCTCGCCTCGTGTCACGATAATCCGATTCTCGCGCTGATAGCGGCGCCGGCGAATGGGCTTGACGTCTCCGCGTTCTATCTTGATCTCTTTCACGGCCACAAAGTTGCCGGTCTCCGAGATGGCGAGGCGCACGACGCACGACTTGGACTCCCCAAGCACTGTGTTGGACAGCTGGTAACGATTGTGGCTTCGATCGTAGAACGTCTCGTACGGCGTGCCAACACCGCGGAGGCACAGCGGGGACGAAAGGAATGGAGAGCTGGGGAAGGCAGTAGCGACGCCGGTGGCAGCAGCGGAAGCAGCGGTGCTCGCGGGCGTCACTGGCGCGGTGTCCCCGTCCTGCTGCAGCCGCGCGGCGTCGTCATTTGTCAGCACCTCTGCGCGAACGGCGCGCTCGTCACCGAATGTCGTCCACTGGGGCATGTGCCACACCATGGCGGCCGGCAGCGGCTCCGCCGATGTGCGCCGCATGGCATGTAGATCAACAGAGAAGTCGGCTCCGGCCTGCACGGCACCAATCCGCGTCCACGACAACGGCGAACTCGTGCACGCCGGTGGTGGGGTGCCGAGCCACACATATGCGCAGTACCGCATCTCGAGCAGCGTCGGGAGCCCGCGCAGCATCGAGACGTGCTGACCATGAAGCAGGAGCGACTTCTCCGTCGTGGTGCCGCACACAATGTGACCCGTGTAGCCGGCAGTGCTGAAGTACGCGCCGCTCTCGGGGGAGAATCTGCGCACAAACCTATCATGGAAGCACTCCCCGCACTGTGCGCATGTCTGGGCGTAGTTGCCGGCAGACTCGAAGAAGGCGTTCCATGACAGGATGGCGCGGTCACTGTACAGCTCGACGATGCACCCCTTGTACCTCTGAGCGCACATGTTGACGGCGGCGATGAAGTCGCGGGAGATCTGCCGTGCCTCCTCCGCCTCCGCACGCACGAGCTCCCGATAGGTGAGAAAGCTGAGGAGAAGAAGCGCCACGTGGCGCCGCTTGAGCGTTACCTCGAAAGGCACCTGCGCGATGCCGATCTCCGTGGTAAACGACAGGGAGCGGCGAGAGCCGCTGTGGTGGCCGGCCAGCTGCCGGCCAGGGCCAGGATCGGCATGGGCGCTGTCCGTGCGCACCGATTGCACATGTGGCGACCATGCCGCATCCTGAGGAAGCCGGAAGGCTGCCGCGGTGGTGTCGGGCGGCAAACGGCCACCGCGAGCCAGCTGCACCGGCGAGGACGTCCCCGAGCCGGTGCACGGCAACTGCGTGTCGCCGGGCGACTCCAGTCGCTGTGCGCTCTCCCTGGGGCGGGTCATCAGCCGCAGTGTCACTTGGTTCACGGCCATCTCCGCAGCGCAAATCTCCTTGAAACCAGAAAACTCCTTCACCCAGTACCGCATCGATTCCCGTACGCGCTGCGCACGCTCCACACAGTCCACAAAGAAAAAGGTACTGTGCTGGTGCGTCCGGATCACGTCCACCATGAAGGACAGCTCCACGAGGGACATCTGCACGTCCCACAAGACGTGATAGGCGCGGCGGAAGAGACAGAACGAGATGGCCAAGTGCACTGCCAGGAGGGCAAGGCTCACGAACAGGACAGTGTAGCGGGCCATGTCGCGGTGTTGCACAGAGACGTCTGCAACGACGCCGCCCGGCATCGACACCAATCTGCTCCATATGGAGAAGGTGTGGACGTTCACGTAGAGGAGAACGGCGACCAGGAACAGTGTGCAGCCGAGCCACGGAAGGGCCAGAAACAACGTTGTGGTGCTGACGGTGCTCCTCTGCTTCGCCGTCTCCGCCTCAGTGCCATCCTCGTACAGACTGTCCACGTCGCCGTCCGCCGGAGTCGGCAGCCGCTCGCGTTCCGTTGCTGCCGCGTCTCGCATGCCGACCAAAAAAAGCGGAGACGCAGATGACCGACAGAAACGAAAAGGAACAAAATCGGGGGGGAACAGAGCGGCGCTGATGTGTACTTGTGTGCGTGTGCCGGTGTGCTCTCCTTCCTCTGCAGTCAAGCCGTTAAGGGGTGGGCACGCGGCGGGGGCGCTTCACTTTCCGCTCTCCCGCTGCCTCGGCGTCCGTGTGTGGGTGAGGGAGGGGTCTGGCACACGTGCAGATAGACGCCCCCGCGCAACGCAGTTGACGCGTGAGGGCGAGAGTGAGGATAATGCGGGGACGTAGAGAGAGAGATCAGCAGAGGCGTCAAACGTAAGCGTATCGAGCCTAAACAAAGAAAGAGACGCGGAGAGGGAAGGAGGGGCAGCGAAGAGCACACACACACACACAGCACATGCGAGCAGCGAAAAGAAAACGAAGTCATACATGCAGGCGCATGCATGCATACATATATATATATATATAGATATACGTATACGTATAGAGAGGTGTGCATATAGATACATAGATATGTCTATGTGTGCATGTAGATGCAGCCCAAGCGAAGAAGCGCGAGACACAAAATATGGGGGGAAGCGAGAGCAGCGAGGGAGGGAGACGAGGAACAAGAGCAGATGAGTATGGCGGTGGGGGAACAGAGAGAGAAAACAGAAAAGAGAGAAGCCACACACACACACACAATATGCAATAAAGGAGATGAAGAAATATGGACGGATGACGGGAAGGGGGAGGAGGGAAATGGAAGGGAGGGCGTGGTGTGGGCACACGCTCAGAAACACATGCACGCAGAGAGGGGTAGAAGACACAAAAGCGCACGTTAAGCGGCCCTCTCCGTTATGTCTCGCTCCGTAAGTAGAGGCCCCGATCAACGGGGGGAGGGGGGGCGGATGCACCGCACAACCGACCTGTGCGCCTGTTTGCGTGTGTGTGGATGGGCGGTTGCAAGTGCGTCGGCGCACGCGAGGGTGAGTCTCGCACCTGCACAAAGAGAAATAAATATGCGGCGATGTGGTGGTGCTGCGCAAGAAGCGAGGGGGGCTGCATCTCACACGCGTGTAGACGCTGCACGTGGCGACACCCGCAGGCAGACACACACACACGCACGCCGGCTGCCTCTTCACTACAGAGAAAAAAAAGGCAGTAGCTCAAATGCCCAGCCGTATTAGAGGAGAAAGCGAAGCGTCCAAGAGGAGCAAGTAGGTGTGTGAGGGTGCGTGTGTCAGTACGTATTGGGAGGAGACAGGAGACGGGTCGAAACTCTGCATGTGGCGAATGTGCGCAGGGGTTTGTGACATGCAAGGGAGGAGGGCAGAGCGAGAGACGAAGTGACACCCAAGAGATGGCCTTTGCGCATCGAAAAAAAAGAAAATAAGAAGCACACAAGGGGAGAGGATGCAGCGGACGACCGCTTTTACACCTTCCCCGGGTGAGTAATGGGTCAGTGGGTGAAACAGCAGCGCTACGTGCGCCCCCCTCCCCTCCCTTCATGCGTCTGCGTCGTGCGTATGCGTCCGTGCTTGCGTGGGAAGGTAAACGAGGGTGGTGCACGCGCACCGCAATCGGCCTTCCATTCGCGGGTTCCGCGCTTGGTGTGCTTCTGAGGAGAACGCGCGTAGAAAGGAAGCAGAGGAAGAGCGGGGCGAACGTTGTATGCGCCCTCCCCCACCCCACCCCCTCCTCTTGCGTTGGCACAGCTCTGTAGCCTTCGCTCTGCGCTACGGTCGCTGCTGTCGCTGCGCCCCTCGCTCTCTTGTTTCTCCTTCCCTCTGTGCTGCACTCACTCGCTCTCATGATAACAGAGGAGGAGAGGGCAGGGGGTAAATCTGTATCGCTTTCACCACGTGTCGAAATAAAGACTTCAGCCGCACGAATTTGTACGCCCACCCACAAGCACACGCGCCGCTGCCACTCCTCTGGCACGGCCACACACAAGACGCTGCGCACATGGCCAATCAACAGTCGGCATTGGCAAGCGTTTCTATTTTCCGCGCGGCCATTCTCCGCCAGGGTGCACGAGGCCGGCGCCGCTCTGCCCACCGGCCGGCCACACGCCCCATCGCCTGGTGCGTTCCCGCCCCTCGGGGGGCTCGGCCCCCACACCCACACACACCAGTGCGCCGTGTGAGGGCCCGGTCGGATACGCGCGGGTCACGTGGACGCCCTGCCCACCATATGGGTGATAAAGACCTACTCACAGCCGCAGGTCGCTCCGAGGCAGCGCCACCCAGGACCCCGCCGCCGACATCAGTGGCA
>NC_018235.1:484782-485489 GCF_000227135.1 Leishmania donovani | reverse complement strand
ACGTCGTAGGTGCTTGGCCCTGTCACCACCAGGAGCGGTTCGGCATTCGGCAGGGGATGCGGGGCTGCTTCGCGACTCCCCACACACAGAGCGTGGGTACTGGACCGCGCGATATCGCGCCGAGGTGTACCCCCCGTCACCGGGGACACCCACACACACCAGTGCGCCGTGTGAGGGCCCGGTCGGATACGCGCGGGTCACGTGGACGCCCTGCCCACCATATGGGTGATAAAGACCTACTCACAGCCGCAGGTCGCTCCGAGGCAGCGCCACCCAGGACCCCGCCGCCGACATCAGTGGCAGTAAGCCGCGCTCACCCCCCCACGTCGTAGGTGCTTGGCCCTGTCACCACCAGGAGCGGTTCGGCATTCGGCAGGGGATGCGGGGCTGCTTCGCGACTCCCCACACACAGAGCGTGGGTACTGGACCGCGCGATATCGCGCCGAGGTGTACCCCCCGTCACCGGGGTGCCCTCAAACTGCAGGCACGAGAAGGCCGGAAAAAGAAATGCACTGAGCGCAACGCCGTCCATGTGCACGTTTGAAGGTGGGGAGAGGGGGATAGGAGAAGTCAGAAGGGGAGGGGCGGTGTGTGTTGCGTGAACGAAGGGAGGTAAAAGCACGAAGCAGCCGAGTCCTCAAATAAAGAGGCACGAAACGAGGAGGAGAACGGAGAAAGGAACAATAGAGAGAGCACCGCGCACATAC
>NC_018235.1:469445-484683 GCF_000227135.1 Leishmania donovani | reverse complement strand
AGGGGATGCGGGGCTGCTTCGCGACTCCCCACACACAGAGCGTGGGTACTGGACCGCGCGATATCGCGCCGAGGTGTACCCCCCGTCACCGGGGTGCCCTCAAACTGCAGGCACGAGAAGGCCGGAAAAAGAAATGCACTGAGCGCAACGCCGTCCATGTGCACGTTTGAAGGTGGGGAGAGGGGGATAGGAGAAGTCAGAAGGGGAGGGGCGGTGTGTGTTGCGTGAACGAAGGGAGGTAAAAGCACGAAGCAGCCGAGTCCTCAAATAAAGAGGCACGAAACGAGGAGGAGAACGGAGAAAGGAACAATAGAGAGAGCACCGCGCACATACACACATAGACAGTGCAGTGAAAACTGAGACGGGTGTGTGCGCTTGTGCGTGTGCATCTGCGTACGCGCGTGTGAGGGGGGAGGGGAGGGAGAGAGGGGCGGAGCACGGAGGAGCGGGCACAAAGCATTTCCGAGTGCTTTTCCGATGCAGATATGAAAGCTCTCTGTCTCGCGATTCCCCTCCGCCGCCGCCACACACGCATCGACACAGTGACGCTAGCACGGAGAATAAGAAGGGAGAGAAAAGCAACAAAAGAACGGGAGAGGGCGGCGACCCGGGGGGAGAGACGGGCAAGGTCGCATGGCACACAGCAAATGCTTTTACGCTGTGCAGGTTGGACGACGCCACGTAGGCAACGTGTGACTTTTGTGAAAGCGCACGACGTGTGTGGACGCACAGGCGCAGCACACAGGATGCACACACATGGCGACTGGGAGAGGAGGGGCGAAAGAAACGGGTTAACGTCCTCCCCCGGCGCGCCGCCGTGAGGACACGTGGGGGAGGGAGGGGGCACCAGGCACGTGCTCGCGCGGGTTAGGCGCCTATGCGCTGTAGCTCAGAAGCGAGCAGCACGTCAGCGAGCCCTCCGCCTTCGCGATCTCGTCCGCCTCCAGCACCACCTGGCGCGTCGGGCGGCCCTGCGCCGTCTCCTCTGCCGCGAACGCCTCGATGCGCGACGCAGTCCCGGGGAACTCAGCAGCCGTTACTATCGTGCGCAACGGCTTGCCATTCTTCTCCGCGGAGAAGCTCAGCACGTTCGCGCCGGCCGGCTCATTGGAATCGACCTCGACCACTTTGAACCCGCGCGAGGTGAAGATCTCCGGGTCGACCCACTTGGGGCTCAGCAGCAGCGTGCTCTCCGACAGAAAGGTCACCGCACACTTCAGGTGCAGGCAATTCTTCACAACGCACTGCACGCACTCCAGCCCGTGCTTGCCAAGGTACTCCTTCATCTGCTCGTACCCTGAGTCGTTCGAGCGTGTCGACTTGCCCACAAACACGTACTTCGAGTTCGCAACGTACAGCACGTCGCCGCCGTCAACGGTGCCCGGCTCACAGATGCGGTAGTTCTCCTGGCGCAGAGCCGTCACCGTGTCCAAAATCGGGTCTACCTCCGGGCGGCGCGACGGCGCACCGGGGCGCGTGATCACGGCGCACGTGTTGTATATCATCGACACGTCCTCCACAAACATCGAGTCGGGCAGCTCGTTCAGCGCCGGCAGCTCGATAAGCTCGATGTCATAGCCGTCCTCGATCATCTCCTTGAACACCTGCACGTACGCCTTGTGCTGCTTCCGCACAGCCTCGAGCGAGATTGTCTGGCGCTCGATGCACGTCAGCTCGCACGTCTGCTTCTCTAGCGCACTCGACACGGCGCGGCACACAACAGTCAGCTTCGTCATGGTGGCTGTTCAGGGAGTGGGGTATTAGGGGGAAAGGGAGAGCGAGTGAGTGAGAGAGTGCAAGAAGGCGGGGGTAGGGTAGATCGCGATATGCGCGCGTGCTCGTGTGCGCATGTATGTCTGTCAGGCGGAGCGGGGGAAGCAGGCGAGATGGGGAAGGAGGGAGGGCAGCCAGGTGAGACGCGGAGGGCGGAAGAGAGAGCGAGACAGGGCAAGGAAGCATCCGCAGACGGATGCGCGGGGACACGGGGAGCAAGCGGGTGGCGCACACCCCACAAGAGAGGGAGAGGAAGACGTGCGCGGAGCATCGCTCATCGCGCACACATGCGCGCATGCTGGTATGCAAGAACGTTTGATCCGAAGTATGTGCAGACACGCACGCACGAGCACATACGCCACAGGAAGCACGTCATGCCCACACGCTGCGTAGTGCGTCGGGATGCCAGGGAGTTCCGCAGGCAGCGACCTCGCTGGTGGTCAAGTAGCGAACATATGGAGCAGCGCAGTTGACAGCGCCGCCGCGGGAAGGACGCTCGCCGTGGACAAGCACCGCCTGGTACAGGGCCGTGTCTGGGTGCACGTATCCGACGCTCGCTGCAATCAGGGCCACCGCACCGCCGCTGCTGCTGCCACCGAGGGGGAGAACTGCCAGAGGCGCGGCGTCCGCGCTGCTGGTTTGCTGGAGATCCGGTGTGCGGCGGCTGCAGAAGGAGGCGAGGAGGCGCAGCGCCTCCCAGCAGCCGGCCGAGCACGCGTAGAGGGTTGGCGCCGGAGGTGAAGCGGCAGAACTGCTTGCACGGAGACAGGACGGGAACGGAAGGGTGAAGTAGCCGGCGAGCGAGATGTGCAGGGAGGCTGCGGTTGTGGCGGGCGAAACGGTGAAGGGCACCCAGCACCTTCGGAGGAGGGTGCTGATCGCAACAGCCACGGGTGAGTCACGGCACGGCTCGAACTCCTGGAGCACCGCAGCTAGGGTGGACTGTCCGGCGCTGTCCGCCAACACCTCTCGAGCGCCGTAGTCCTCCATCGCGGCGGCGCCGGCGCGCGCTCTGCCGACCTCGGCAGCACCGTACAGAGCAAGTTGCGAGCACAAGTCCGGTGCATCAGCGGCGAGCGATAGAAGCGCCGTGCCGCACGCCTGCCCAGTCGGCAACGCAGCCGTTGCCCACGAGTCGGGATGGAGCGCTGCCAGCACACTGGAGGCCAGCCAGGCCAGCAGCTGGTTGCCCACCACGGCAGCAGTGCCTGGGGCCAACACAGCGACGTAGTAGTACGGCGGCGACGCGCCGAAGGCGCCCACCAAGCCCAGCGGAAGGGTTGCGCACAGCACAGGAGCGGTCTCTCGAGTAAAGGAGGCGGCGCAAGACAGCGCCGCACAGTGCCCGCCTGCCCGCGCCCTCGCCGCCGGCGGCGGGGACGAGAGAAGGACGAGGGCGCCGAAGAAGCGCCGCAGCGTCACCACGTTCACCGCTGGAACAGCAGCGGCGCCGGCAGAAGCGGCCGAGGGCAACGACGCGGAGGACCCACTGGAGGGAAGAGGCGCAGTGCACGCGTACACCGGCCGTTCTCGGCCCTCGACCCATACAATGACGTAGCAGTCGGTGCCGCTGCTGTTACCCGCGGCGACAGCGGTGCCGGTAGTGGTGCTGCCTGCCACCGCACAAGGGGAGGCCATGGCTCTTGCCAAAGACGTAAGAGGGAGCGGCATATCACATGCGCATGCACACACACGCCAGCGGCAGCGGCAGCGGCGCCAACATAAAGAGAGGGGAAGGAAAGTCTCCCACAGCCGCTGTGCAGTGCTGCTGCTATCTGTCTCGCTCCTCTCTCGTGATTGGCAAAGGAGGAGAGCTGTCAGTGACGATGCGGAGGGGAGAGATGGGGAGAGGCGTGCATGGATGGTCGCGTCGTTTGCACGCCCGTCACTTGAGTCTGTGCGAAAGCGGATGGCGACACGCGGGGAGAGAGAGAGCCACGGGGGGAGAACGTTGGGGTGGCATCAAGCGAAGGGCATCGACGCACACGCAGACACGTGCAGCGCACGTGTGCAAGCATGCGCAGGCAGAGAGTAGGGGCGACCACTTCTCCCACCCACCCCTCGCGCACACTCTAAGGCAAATCCCACGCAAGGGCAACGCCCCAGGCCTTCACACACCACACACGCCCGGCATGTGTGTGTGCGTGTGTGTGTCTGGGCGTGCGCGCGTATGCGTGGGAGGGAAGAAGGGGAGGGGCGAGGTACTCGTGCGCGCTGGGAACGGACTACCCTACAAGACGTAGGGACAGGCAGGGGCGCGGATGGTACACCTGCGCGGTGGAGTGCGGGACTGCTGAACGGCGCAGTTTTGCCTTTTCCGCTGCGGTCTTACTTTGCGTTGTCTTCACTAACAAGGGAAAGGGTGAAGTGTAGAGAGACGCCGTCACCAAGAAACCCGATACACACGCACGCTCGCACAAATGCGCAGAGAGCGGCCAACACACTCGAGCAACGCGCCTCACACACACACACACACAGGCATTGTGTGTCTGCGCGGCAGGTGGTGGGACACGCTGTGAAACAATCACCTCCCTATACCTAACGGAGTCGCTTCCATCCCCCTCTCCTCCGCCTTCTCTCGCGTTGCCCATCACCCCCCCCTCCACTCGCGCACACCAACACACACGCACGCGGACAGACAGAAGCATAAGCATGTGTGACTCACGTATGCGTGTGCGCCTGCGCGTGCGTGCAGGCACGGTGGAAAGCGGAGAAGACAAGAGGAGGAGAGACAGCGCCCCCATAACCAAACGTCTGATTCCTAAAAGACAGGCACACATGCAGATGATGAATGCTGAAGGAGCGTGCCACTGTGGCACGCGCACGCACGCAGAGGTGCAAACATGCACGGAGCGACAAGGTGTACAGCACACACACACACCTGCATCCTCCGCGCCAGTGGGGCGGTACAAGCCTCACCACCACCTCCCAGTTATCCGAAGAAGATGCCGATGTGGCTCCTCGCGCTCTCTCCTACGCGTGGTCCCTCAGTCTCGCCTCCCCGCTCGGGGCAGAACTCATCGAGCTCTGTGAAGACCCGCGCACAGGCAGACGGGCACACACGCGCATGCAGAGCGGCGCGCATACAGAGGGGAGCGCGCATGTGTGCGGGTGCGCGGCCTTCGGACATGCCGCAGCGAGAGGGGCGGGAATGCGCCGCATCCCCCACTCACGCAGTCATGCGCGCGCGGACACAAATACTCAAGCGCAGATCAGCTTGCGTTACGGGTGGCTGTCGTCAGCGGCCTGGCGCTTCTTGGTCCAGTACTTCGAGTACCTCTTCTGCGCGTCGCTATCGTGGAAAGCAGGGCGGTACTCGGACCACTGATTGTAGCGCATCACCACCTCGCCCCAGGTCAGTGCGCACTTCTCCACCGGCGGCTCATTCGCCTTCAGCGCCTTGGCGACACACACGCGGTGCGCCAGCTGGGCATTCTCGAGGTGCTTCTGCAGCGCCTCGCTGGCCTGCATGTGCTGAATCGCGTCGTTCGACACGTCGTGGAAGGCGAGCTGCTGAGACATGATGGACGAAAAGGGGCAGTCGCATATGCAAAGTGCAGGGCACACACGCGCACACGAAACACTACGCGAGGCCGGGGCGCTGCGTGGGTGGCCAGCTCGTAGATGTGTGTGTGAGGGGAAGAGGGTCCTTCGCTGCACCGGCGAGACTGCGCACGGGAGCAGCGCACGATTGCGCGTGTGGGTGGGTGTCGGCGTGATATCAAGGGGAGAGAGTCCGATGGCAGGAGGGAAGGGGATGATGGAGAGGAGCAAGGGGGCGGCAACGCGGAGCAGCATGCGCCGACACAGAGAGTGAGAGAGGCGCCCACCACCTGTGCATCACATGTGGTGAAAAGTTAAACGAGAGAGGCTTGGCACCGCGCCACGCGAACACATGCATGCACTCATACCCACGTCGTCCACCTTTATGGCAGTCGGTGCTGCCGCAGTCACGCAACACGTGAGGACGTCAGCAGAGCGCACCAGCACTCAGCACTGCGGAGACGGAGGGGAGTCGGGGGAGGAGAGAAGGGGGAGCATTTCGCAGAGGACACAGTACACGCACATGCACGCCCCTATCTCATACCACTGCCTCAGTCTCTCCCGCCACCTTCCTTTTTCTCCATCCCGCCTTCTCACTCGTCTCCCTCACCTGCCGCCGTCTGTCGCACTGGCAAGTCTGCCTCCAGCTTGCGAACACCTCCTTGCGGCATAACGTCTCTGTATGCGAATCGGTGTGCGGCTGGGTCGCGAGCGGGGAAGCTGTGGCAGTTTTCGGATGGTGGAAGGGCCAGCACCCTCCTCCTTCATTTTTTAGCCCCCCCCCCCACCCCTCTGCGGTGCTCCTGAAAGCAAGGACAACGGTGGCAAGAAATACGCGCCATGTGCGATGGGCGCATAGAGGAGTAGAGGTCGAGAGCACAAGAGGACGGAAACCCAGGGAAGGATTGCGTGAGACACACACACGCACATGTATACGCGCACAGAGACGGAAAAGAGAAAAGAGAGCGCGTGCGTGAGGTGGCTCATCCTGCAGTGCGGACGCTTCTCTATGAGGAGTCGCCCGTTCGTGTTGCATGAACTGGCAAGCGGGCGCCCCTACGATGTGTCTGCTCGGCACGCATCCCGTGCGGTGCTCTATCCGGTGAGAGGGGGTGGGAAGAGGGGGATGTGTGACGGGGGCCGTAGGCATGAGTGGGGCGTTCGACAGTAGTGCGCGACGCACGCGCAAACGTGCAAACAGCCCCCATCACCCGCCACCGCTGTCGCCAGAGCCGTTCCTGTCGCTGAACTACTGCACCTCGCAGTCGCCAACATCGGGACGGCATCGCGAAGGGCGGCGTCGAGGCTCTCGCGCGGCAGCCACGTACGACACCGTGGCCTGCCCGTTCTCCTCCGTGCTCTTCTCGCCCTCCCCCGCGCCCTCATCGTCGCCGTCGTCGTGAGTTTCAGCCGCCGCCGCCTTCGCTAAAGCGACGGGCTCGGCGACCCCAAGCGCGGTCAGTGGCCCAAGTGCGGAGAGGGGCGGCGGTGACGCTGCTTTCTCTGGTGGTGCGGCGGCGGCTGTGGTGGTGGCAGGCGGGGCAGCGTCCTCGTCGGTAGTCCTCTCGCGGCTCAGCAGGGAGGCCGCGAGGCGCACGGCCACCGCCTCGCAGTAAAGCAGCTCCTCTCGAACCGCGACAGCAGTTTCCATGTTTGCGGCGGCCGTGTCGTTCTCCGGTCCATCCTCCAGCTCCAGCAGCTCGGAACTGATGGGTGCGCCCTTCACGGCTGCCTGGAGGCAGCGCACCTTGCAGTCGTGGAGGCTGCGGCGACAGCAGTCACTGGCGCTCCCGTGGGCATCTCCGTGCCGCGTGCAGTGGCAGTGTTGCAGCGCGTTAAACACCTTCACGAGGTAGTCGGCGGCGTTGAGGGACTGCAAGAGGAGCACGTGGAGCGATGTGGGCGAGACGCTGCCTGCGGCGCAGGTGGCGGGTGCAGCAGCTGCCCGCCGCTCCTCCTCCGAGAGCGCCGCGTGGGCGCGAGAGCGCTGCAACGCCTCCCGGTACGCCTCCACGCGTCCCTGCAGCTCGCGCACCTCAGCCTCCTTCTGCGCGAGGCGCGACTGCACCGTCTCTTCAGCCTCCCCACCGTGGCTGCCCACACTCTGCGCAGCATCCGCCTTGTCGCCTGCGCTCTGCAACAGCGAGCTCGGTGTGTCACCGCTGGCACGCTGCCATGCCAGCTGCAGGTGTGCGCACCTGTGACTTGTCTCCTCGAGCCTCGCCATGATGTGTGCCTCGTGCAGCTCTTTCGCCTTGAGCTGCTCGCGCAGCCGCGCGTTCTCGTCGCGGTACTGACGAAGCAGGCGACTCACCTCTGTTGGCGACGTGTTGTCTGCGCTCGTGTCGCGCGTGGGACGCAGGTCGGGGTGACAGAGGAGGCTCCCCAGCGAGCGAGTGTCGCGTGTGCCCGCGCCACCGTGCGGGGCGAAAGGCTGCTGCGGCTGCATCGCGGGGGAGGGCCCAGCGATGCCCCAGCAGCTCCCGTCAGCGTCTCGGCCGCCACACCCCAGCGCATGTGCAGAAGCGTCCGCAGTACCGCCGTGGTCCAGCAACGAGCTCCGCTGCAGCAGCAGCGAGGAGGACAGATGAGTGGACGTGACGAGGCCCTCCGGCGGCCCCTGCGCGTCCCGCGCGCCGCTTCCGGGGACGTGAAACCACCGCGGCGGCATCAACGTGCGCGCAGGCGGCGCCGTCGTGCAGGCGCCCGTGCTGCTGTACTGCGTGTCGAGCCGCGCGGGCCTCGCGCGGGCAAAGATGTTCTCCTCCGCTCTCCACATGCGGCCCAGCACCGCAAAGGCAAGACGCGGCAAAAAGATAGGGGAGCGGCAGCGGTGGTGGCGCGGTGCAGCCGCCAGTGAGCTGCGCAGGGCATGCAACGAGGAGAAGACGAAGCAGCCGCGGCACACACAGATCGGTAAGTCGGTCAGTGGGGTGGCGCCCAACACGCGCGTGTGTGTCTCCTCTACGTATGAGCGTGTGGTTCTCTTTCAGGGGTGTACGCCGCGGCGCCTGTGGGGGTATGCGCGCATGTGTATGTGGGGAAGGGAGGGGGTGCGCCGCGGCACTGCTACGGCCTTGAGCGGCGCAGCGGGTCCCTCGCAGAGCAACGCGGAGATGGAGGGACGGAGAGGGTGGGGAAGATGAAGGGGGAGCGAGGAGGCGGCACAGACGCAGCAGGGCACCCCCATGCGTGCGCCTTCGCACGTGAGGAGGAGGGGGGCCTCTGCACAGAGAGGGTCAAGTGACTCGTGCCACCACGTCGGTGTCCTCACGCACACAAGCACACATACGCTCTTCCCCAGAGCCGTGCCTACACGTGAGAGCGACAGCCGCAGTCGAGTGAAAAGGCGGGGCGCGAAGGGACTCGCACACTCAGCAGCGTGCGCACATCTTGGCGGTGAGACAGAGCGAGAGCGAGCACCAGTGAGCATCGCACTGATGCAGACAGAGACACACACACACAGGGGGAGCCAAGCGCGGTGAGCGCCGCGTCATCCTCTCTTAACTTGCGTTGCTTGAAATTCGAATAAACTCCGCCAGCACACGCGCACGCGCACGTGCGCCACCCATCACACAGTGCGGGGCGGCCGTCAGCCCGGGTTCGAAAACGGAGAGGAAAGGGAAGCAAGAGGTGCAGAGCAGAGAAGGACAGCGACAGGCCGATGTGGAACAACTCGGAGGGGGGCAGAGAGCCGGAGCACCGCTGTGCTTGTATCTCTGCGTGTGCGCGCGCAGAGAAACAGACAACGCAAGGCGCCGTTGGCATACAGAGCACACGTATGAAGAGCGGGGCAGGGGAATGAAAGGAGTGCTGCATCGCTGACGACAGAAACGCCGTTGTGCCACCGAGCCGTCTCCCACTCGCCCCACTCCCGCCCTGCACCACCCTCCACACAGGCCCTCACACAGCAGTGGACGCTGCACCTCACGCGGCACGAGTCACCTTCATCCCATTACACGCATTCGCATGCGCCTACGCGCGTGTGCGCGCGTGCGTACGGCTGGGTGCGGCAGTGATGCACGCAAGTGCACCTGGAGAGACGCACAGAGAAGCCGGCAGCGAGGGTCGTCACCCTCCCACCTGAGGGACGAGGACTACTTGGGGCTGAACACGTGTCCGCCCCACGTCGATTTCGTCGCCTCCTTCCGCTCCGCCTTGGCAAAGAGCTTGGTCGCACTCCCCTGAGCCCAGCAGCCGGCCGCCATGGTGCTGGAGGTCTTCGCCGTTGCTGTGTCGCCGCGTGACGGAGGCTCCACGGCCGAGTCGACGAGCAGCGACTGCATATCCTGTCGCTTGGTGGCACGCTGGCGCGTGTCGAGCGTGTTGGGCGGCAGCCCGTGGTCGCTGCCCGCGGAGCCCGTCGAGGGGAGCTTCAGGTACGGCAGGCTCTCCGTGTCGATGGAGAAGTCCGACGGCGCCGTGTCCGGCGAGAAGCCCAGGCAGTCACCGCTGCGGTTGCTGTACCTCATCAAGTACTGCTTCCACGACGCATCCTCGCTGGCGGCGCGGTCGTCGCGGTGTCGGCGCTGCGCCCTGTCGCTCGCCATCCTCTGCAGCGCGGCGGCAAAAGCGGCGCGGGTCTCCGGCAGGACGAGATGATCCACGTTGACGACGCACAGCTTGATCATGCCGTGCAGTGGGACGTGCGAAAAGACCTTGTAGATGCGGCGCGTCTCCTCCGTCTGCTCCATCGTGACAACCTCCTCAATCATGCCGGTGACCGTGTCGGGCAGTGCGGCGTTGCGCAGCTTCGCATCGTGCTTGAGCATCTTCACGGTCAACATGTGCAGGTAGTACGGCTGCCCTTCTCCGTCGGCGTACAGCTCGAGGTGGTCGCCCTCGCCCTCCGGAGTCGTGACGGGGCGCGGGGCCATGGGCGGCGAGTTGCGCAGCATCGACGGCGGCAGCCCCTTCGGCTCCTTGGTCACCTCGTTCAGCGCCTCTAGCAAGAATCGCTCCACCTCCGCGTCGGACTCGCTCAGCGGCTGCGTCAGCTGCTCCAGCTCGCGCATCCGCTCCGAAATACCGGCGCAGTCGGCGTAGCGCTGCCCCGCCTCGTACTGCGGGGTTGTCATCACGTACCGACTCTGGCACGACATCGGCTCCATGTAGGCTGGGAGGTGGATCGCCACGGCCTTCGCCGAGGACGGCGGCGGCGGTGCCGCCAGAAAGGGGTCGTCGGAGCGGCGCAGCACGCACGAGTTGCGGTGCCGCTTGAAGAGGTCAAAGCGGGCCTGCGCGCCGACCCTCCGCGGCTGCACCGACTGCAGCACGCAGGGGCGCAGCGTGTAGGGCGTGAGAAGGTCGTGGCACATCGGGCACTTGCGCTGCGCGCCGGCCGCCTTCTGGCGGCTCATGTACTGTAGGATGCACGGGAGGCAGTAGACGTGCCCGCACTCCGTGATGCGCGGTGCTGTCGGCATTTCCATGCAGATGGGGCACTGGAACTCCTCAGGAGTGGCCCGCATGACGACCGAGTGCACCACCTCCCACGGCACGAGGCTGTCGCTGAGCTGGATGCACTCCATCAGCCGGCGCTGGCCCTGAGGCAGCCCCTGCGTGGACGTGATCGTCAGCAGCTCGGCGCGAAGGATGAACTGGAAGTTCTGCAGCATGAAGGCGCGCCTCAGCACGGCGGGGTCGACATGCCGCACCGGCCGTGGGCGGCGATAGGTCGCCGCGGTGGTGGCGGTGGACGGGCGCTCACCAGCCCCGCCGCTGCCGCTGTTTCCCAGGGCCGCCGCCTGTAAGTCGGCGATGTCCCAGATATTCTTCACGACCTTCCCTCGCCCGCCGCCCTTCTTCGGCCGCGGCATTGGTGCCACTGCACGTTGTCTAACCAAACAACTGAACCCTCGCCGTCTACGCGTACCCGTTGCTCGATGCGCACCTACACCAATGCCTCGGCCACACACGCACACACACCGTCTGCGTGAGTGTGTGTGAGGCAACGACTAAAGAGTAAAAAAGAATCTTCGCTAGCACTCGAGCTGAGTGCGCCGCTGCAGCAGTGCGCCTGTGGAGATGGCGGTGCACGTGCGGACGGACGTACGCGTGTAGGGACGCAGACGCGGGCACACACACGCATGCACACACATGCATACGGCAGATGGGGGAGAGAAAGCACGTGAGCAGACGTCTACAGCGAGTGAGAGAGACAGGATAAAAGGGGGAGGTGTGCACGAGGAGGAGCGGCAGGCGGGCCAACCAAACAAGTGAGCAGCTGCGTGAGCCCGCGTATGCCTGTGGGCGTGCTCGTGTGCATGCCATGGGAGAGAGTCCGTGAGAGCAGATGGGAAAGGGTCGAGGAAATGGGGCACAGAGAGGAACGCCAGGGAGCGCAGCGGAAGAGGCGTACGTGCGAGCTCTCTCTTCCGCGCGGCCATTCTCCGCCAGGGTGCACGAGGCCGGCGCCGCTCTGCCCACCGGCCGGCCACACGCCCCATCGCCTGGTGCGTTCCCGCCCCTCGGGGGGGCTCGGCCCCCACACCCACACACACCAGTGCGCCGTGTGAGGGCCCGGTCGGATACGCGCGGGTCACGTGGACGCCCTGCCCACCATATGGGTGATAAAGACCTACTCACAGCCGCAGGTCGCTCCGAGGCAGCGCCACCCAGGACCCCGCCGCCGACATCAGTGGCAGTAAGCCGCGCTCACCCCCCCACGTCGTAGGTGCTTGGCCCTGTCACCACCAGGAGCGGTTCGGCATTCGGCAGGGGATGCGGGGCTGCTTCGCGACTCCCCACACACAGAGCGTGGGTACTGGACCGCGCGATATCGCGCCGAGGTGTACCCCCCGTCACCGGGGAGAGGCGCAGACGTGGGGAGAACAATGTGAGGCAGCGGACGTCGAGTGGGAGTATGAGGCCCAGCGAAGACGTCGTCGTGCTCGACCCCTCCCAGTCGCTCACTGGCACCGCTGGCGGCGAGAGAAAGAGACGGTGAGCGGCATTCCGACAGAGAAGAGTCCTGTGCTTGCGTAAGGACGCGGATGAGGTTACTCGCCGCACAAACATGTGCGGCGACGTACACGACAACACATATCCTGCCCCGTCAGTGGAAAGAGGCTGATGAAAGTAACGAGAAGCGGCAAGCGTGAGATGCTTAGGTGCCTGAAGAAAGTAACGTCTGCTCAATCGCGGAGGTGCCCCGAGTTGCCGTTTGGGTCATTCAACAACTCGAATACGAACGTTGTGCTCCGTCGTGTGCGTGTACACCCCCACACATGCGCGCATGTAACGCCAAGCGCAAGAGAGCGCAGTGCAGACTGTAAAGACGAAATCCAAACAAAGAGGCGTGAAGCAGGTGCTGGCGACTTCGGCAGCGGCAGAGGCGAGAGCATCGAGGGAGGAAGCAGAGTGGCCATACGACACCACCTCGACGGCAGCCCAGGCCCCCACACGATCCATGAATCCGCGTCCTCGTTACCACCGAGTAAAGAAGTAAACACCAGTGGAAATAAGCCGGCCACCTTGCCGCGTCTCACAGCGCAGACTCACACATGGTGCGGCGCCGTTGGGAATGGCGGGAAGTCCCAGCCGATGCCTCCATGGCGGCAATCTGTAGCTCGGGTACACACGCGGCACGGCGCAGACCACCTCCACTGGAACGCCAAAGACCGCATCCTCGGTTTGTACGACGTGGTGAGCCGAGACACGCCACCCCTCCGTCGGTGCAATGGCTGCATCACCGCCGAAGACGCCGCTGCGATGCAGCCGGAGAAAAAATCGCTGAACGCAGTCGTAGAGCACCCACGGCGGCATGACGGTGGGCGCCGACGAAGAGGCGGTACGTTCTTCAGCCGCTGCCTCCGTCCCGCTGACCCGGCTTCGGTCATTCGGGGACGGCGAGGACGCGGCGGCATCTTCTACCCGGTAGCAGGCACGCTGTCCAAAGCCGCCACCGCCCTCCATAGGCATCAGATCACCGTACAGGCCGCCGTGTACTCGTGTGCCGCCGATCATGACGGCAGAGAGGCAGTCGCTAGCGGACGCGGTCTCCTTGGTGGGCGGCGCCACATACGGAAAGGCAGTCCTCGCGTGAGGGGAAGTGGAGGAGGTGTCCTGACTACTCTCTATCGCGTTGTCGTCAGCCTCGCGCGTTGCGCCCTTCGGGCCGGTCATCAGCATCGACGCGATGGGCTGGTGGGAGTTGTTGAAGAGCGTCAGCTTAACGTCGCTCTCCATGCGGTGCCCCGGGCGCATGAGCTCCACGGCCCCCATAGCCGGATGCTGGTCCAAAACGGAGGCCTCTGCCGGTGCCCCATAAGGTGCATGGGCAGAGTAGTAGAAACAGTTCAGCGTGCCGACGGAGTCCCAGAAGTCGGCCTTGGGGGCGTGGCGCAGCTTCACTGCACTATACTGGACCGCGCGCGGCGTCTCGGCAAACTCAGCGAGGGTGTGCAGCAGCGTGTGGAAGTACAGCGGTGCGATGGCAGCGTGCGAGAAGGCGGTCCGCTGGAACGGAAGGAGGTCTGGCTGATGCAGGAAGGACGTGGTGAGCGCGGGGCCGGCGAGTGTCTGGTACGGCTGCACCGCGCCAATCAACAGCTTCGGTACCTCCAGGGAGAGGTCGCGGCGCAACACGAGAGACGTCATGTGCGGCTCCATCGATCGACCAAGGAGAGAGAGGTAGAGAGTGACAGCCGCCTACGTAGCACAGGACAGCACACGCACACCAACGATGATGCCACTGTCCTCTCCTATGCAGTTTTGTGAGCGTGTCTGTGCGTGCGTGTGGGTGGGTGTGTATGTGCCTCTCTGCGAGCACGTGAGAGGACGCGGAAGACGGAGGGTAGGCATCCACAGAAAGCGGAGTGCGCGAGCGAAGGCACGAGACCGCTCATGAAGAAGTTTAAGGGGGAGAAGGAGACGAGGGGAGCCTCAGAGGAGAGGTTGGAAGAGGCTCATGGGGTGCGTGGGAAAGAAGCCGTGAGTGCGCGTCGCGTAACAGAAAAAGGCAACGAAGCTGCACAGTCAAAGGGAAGCAGCAGCAGCCGCAGTGAGGGAGAACAAGCAAGTCGATAATCATCGCGGGGATGTCGCGCTACCAGAACACGAACCGTGGATGTGCGCACACGCAGGTAGACAGAGAGACGGTGCGTACCTAGCGAGACGCCGAGCAGCTTGTCAAACAGAGTTGCGTGGTCTCTCCCTGTGACTGTGTGCAAGCAGAGAGCATCGAGCAGCCACCGCCGCCCCCCCCCCGCTGCCTCTACACTCGAGCGCCCTAGCACGTTGCAGTCGTGATAGTACAAGGTAGACGGTTTTACGTTATATTCCTCTGTGAGTGCGCACACCTGTGCACCTGTGTGTGTGTGTGTGTGTGTACTGCTCGCCGCAGCGGCAAGCGAAAGACGACTCAACAGTGGATGGAGGCGCACAAGAACACCAACAAAGGAGGCTACACAGGCCCCCCACCAGCGGACATGCGCACACCCAATCGACGGATGCCTCGACACCGAATGTGAAAAACAACGAGGATAAGCGACGTGAAGAAACCCTACGAAAGAGTCAGGCAATGGCGTGCAGTGAACCCCCCCACGCCCACACGCACCAGGGGCTCTCTCGCCATTCCAATCCCTTTCGCTGCGGCTGCATCGCATCCAGTGCCGAGTACGAGTCCATGCACATATTTGTGTGGGTGTGTGCGTCTATTCATGCACTGCAGTAAGGCAGTCGAAAGGGCAACGACAGTCACCGGATGGGGAGGAGAGAGAGGATGATGGGGTGGGGTGGAGTGAGGAGAGTACACGCCCTCATGCTGGGAGAGACAGACGCGGGCACACACACGCATGCACACACATGCATACGGCAGATGGGGGAGAGAAAGCACGTGAGCAGACGTCTACAGCGAGTGAGAGAGACAGGATAAAAGGGGGAGGTGTGCACGAGGAGGAGCGGCAGGCGGGCCAACCAA
>NC_018235.1:468858-469346 GCF_000227135.1 Leishmania donovani | reverse complement strand
TGCCGAGTACGAGTCCATGCACATATTTGTGTGGGTGTGTGCGTCTATTCATGCACTGCAGTAAGGCAGTCGAAAGGGCAACGACAGTCACCGGATGGGGAGGAGAGAGAGGATGATGGGGTGGGGTGGAGTGAGGAGAGTACACGCCCTCATGCTGGGAGAGACAGACGCGGGCACACACACGCATGCACACACATGCATACGGCAGATGGGGGAGAGAAAGCACGTGAGCAGACGTCTACAGCGAGTGAGAGAGACAGGATAAAAGGGGGAGGTGTGCACGAGGAGGAGCGGCAGGCGGGCCAACCAAACAAGTGAGCAGCTGCGTGAGCCCGCGTATGCCTGTGGGCGTGCTCGTGTGCATGCCGTGGGAGAGAGTCCGTGAGAGCAGATGGGAAAGGGTCGAGGGAAATGGGGCACAGAGAGGAACGCCAGGGAGCGCAGCGGAAGAGGCGTACGTGCGAGCTCTCTCTTCCGCGCGGCCATTC
>NC_018235.1:427135-468535 GCF_000227135.1 Leishmania donovani | reverse complement strand
GGGGTGGGGGGAGGGGTGGGGAGGGGCGGTGGGTGGGGGGGGTGGGGGGAGGGGGGGGGGGGGGGGGGGGGGGGAGGGCCAAAGTCCGAGCGTGAGCGAAGAGAGGGATAGCAGCAGCAGCAGCGCACGATGCAGGCGGCAAAGGTGGGGGAGGTGTGGACGTGCTGGAGCGGTAGGATGGACGAGAGGAGAGACGCTCACACGCACTCGCGCACGCATGAGCTCGAAGTGCTCACGCGTAGCAATGCCGGTGTCCTCAGTTGTAGTTTGTAGCTGTGTGTGGGCTTGGCAGTGTGAGGGTGCGAGTAGAAGGTCAGATTAGCCCTCGCTGAGCGGTCAGCACGACAGAACAGGCAACAGCGAGAGCAACACAAGAGAGGGGGAGAGATGCATGCGCGCATGAAACACGCATGTGCACGGCCAACATGAAAGCTATCGGCAACAGTAGCGCAGACCACACCGCATTTTCGCTGCCTCTTTTCTGTGTATTCTCCCTGCATTCGTACGGCCCAGTGTCAGGTTCGCATCTACGCGTGTCACGTGTGGGTCGGGATGAGCACCGCGTCCGCGGACGGGTTCAGGTCCATGTTTTCAAGGTCGTCGACCGCCATGGAGATGATCTCCTCGACATCCTTGTTCACTCGCCCGCCTTTGAGATCACTGACACGGCCGTACTTGACGTTCAGCAGCTGCATCAGCACTTCCTTGCGCATCTCGTCCGGATCTGCCACATACGTCTGCAGGCACTTCCCGCTCGAGTACTTGAGCACCTGCGTGAGCTCCAGCGGGATCAGCCAGTCCGCCGGGTAGTAGTGTTTCGTCTGCTCCCACATGAGCGCGATATCCTCGGGGGCGCCCTTGCCCTCTCGGAGCAGCACGACGCGCTGGTGCAGCAGCGGCCACGGCGGTCGCCGCGGATCGTTGTGTCGCTGCCGCTGCGCTTCAAGCTCCTCCGGCAACTCGATCGGCCCCGCCTTCTTCGTCTCCTTCACGGAGTAGACAGACAAGAAGCCGACAGACGCAATGAACCCAAACAAAAACATCGACTTCGCCGTGTAAGGATCAACCTCGATCCCGGTGAAACTCGATAGGCTCGACATGCGGCGCGCGGTGTGTCGGAACATGGCTTTCGGTAAGAGGCACTAGCGACAGGAGGGGGGGGCTGTACTACCCAAGAGGCTTCAGCAGAGCACTCGCAGACGAGAGCGAGGCAGATAAGTGGAAGCGGAACGGTGAAGATGTGCGTGTGTGTGGGGGGGGGGGGAGGGGGGGACAGCAAAGAGAGGAGGGCAGGCGACACACACAGACGGTCGCCCCTCTTCTCTCGGAGAGGGTCAAGTCTGTGTGCACCCACGCGCGTGCACGCTGTCGCCGCCGCTGGTATCGCTGTGCGTATCGCAAGATGTTGAACTCTGCCTCAGTGCTGCTTTGTGTAGTCTCCCCACGGAGACATCTGCCTCTAATCCAGCCTAGAAAGCGTGACAGTGCTTGTGGTGCTTGTGTGCATGTGCATGAGTGCGTGCGTGGTGCGTAGTGCGTGGTGCGTGCGTGATGGTGGGGGAATGGGGGGAAGACGTAAAGGCAGAGAGAAGGTACTCATGTGGTCTACATCGAAACTGTGCATGCCAAGCTCAAGAACAAGCACATAGATACGCGTACGTTGGGACATCGGGCTCGGCCAAGTACTTCACTCAAGGTTCGTGGTGGTGAACTGGAGAAGAGTGAAGGGGGAGCACTTCCAGAACGGGCACACACAAACACACGCACTCGCCTACAGAGAAACGGATGCGCGTGCTGATGCACGCGCGCAGCACTCCTCCATCACCACTGTCCTCTCTCTCCCATCTGCCCCCTACACACAGACACACGCAGACACCCGAGCGCACACCTTGAAGACCGAACACGTCTGTTTTGGCGTTAGCGCCCAGTCTTGTTCGTCCTCGTCGGCTTGGCTTGATCGCTTGTGTGGTGATCGGGATAGAGACGCGCACGCACACGCACACTCTTGTCCGTGCGTGTGCGGCTGTGTAGCCATGCTTGGCTCTAAGAAGAAAAGTACATCATCATCACTATCAGCACCGTCGCGCTAACACCGCACGCACACGCGGGCACAGACACAAATGCGTACGCGAAATGAAAACGAAGAAAGGGGAAAAAGCGAGAGTAGAAGGCAAAGTAGAGAAGACGCGCAGGCACGCATCCGCTGGCGCTGCCCATGCCCGCCACCGCCCACTATAAAGTCTTTAATGCTCTCTCTCCGTCACCCATCACGAATAGGGCTCTCTATACTACATCGCCAAGACAAACCCGCGCGCACGCACACACGCCTCCGATCAAATTCCGCGGCGCGCGCGGCCCTTCTTGGGTGTGTGACAGAGCGGGCAGTTGCGGTACTTGTCCACGACCGCCTCCAGCGCCTTGCGGTGGCACACGGGGCATTGCCACGCCCCGTCCTCGCTTGCGATGGCGCAGCCGCTCACCATGCACGTGTTGAAGGGCTGCTGACACTTGATGCAGCGCTGCGCCCACTCCTTGTTGAAGCTGCCGCACGTGGGGCATGGCACCGAGTCCACCGACGTATCCACCGGCGAGTAAGTCATGAAAATCTGCCTCGCGAGGTCGGCAAAGGGGCGCGGCGGGTCGCGCAGGCTCACGGTCGGGTACGTCATGGGCGCCATGCGCGTCACGCCCTTGCCTGGGTTCGTGAGCTGAAGAGACGTCGTGGTGCCCGATAGCGCAGAGCCGCCGCCACCGCTAAGCATGCCGGTGCCACCGCCGGTGGACCCGCCGCACGTGCCCGCCATCGTACGCTGCGTCACATCGAGGTCTAGAGAGAAGTTCTCCAACTGTGTCGTTGCCGCTGCCGCCGCCCCGCCAGCTTCGTCGTTGCGCTCCGCCTGCTCGAGCCGCGCGAATGCCTTGCTACAGAGACCGTAGTTCTTCACAAGGTACGCCGTCAAGGCAATCAGGCTGTAGCTGTCCACCGGCGCCACTAGGTCGTCGTACTCCATGAGGCGCATCGCCAGCACAAGGGCGGCCTTGAAGTTCTTGTCTGCAATCTGCTGCTGGCACATGAGCAGAAAGTGGTACGCCTCGGCACCGCGCCAGGCCGCGTCGAGCGTGCGCTCCGACACGGTGCTTCGGTCCTTGTTGAGCATCTCCCTGACAACCTCGACACCGTCGCGATTGAGGGCGATCGCGGTGCTGCGGTACTTCTGCACCTCGAGCGCCGAGAGCACGTAGAACTTCTTCGCCTTGAGCGGGTCGCTAAGGGCTGCGCGCTTGCCGAGCTGCGCCAGAAGCGTCGCCGCTTCATCGTGCTTGCCTGCCTTGCGGTACAGCTCGATCGCCTCGGTGAGGCGCTCGCGGTGGATGAGGTACTTGGCGTACTTCTCGAGCAGCTGGCCGACATCCTCCAGTCGGTGCTCCTCCGCAAGAGCGATGGCCCGGTCCCACATGTTCACCTGCACGCAGCCGTTTACCGCCATGCGCGGCTCACTGGCCGCAACGAAGGCCTTCGCAGCCTCTTCCGCGAGCCCGACGGTCAGCAGCATGTTGCCCAGGGTCACCATCAGCTCCTTGTCGTGCTCCGCCATGGAGATGAGCTGGGTGAGCATCTCGTAGTCCTCGATGATGTAGAAGACATGCGCCAGCTTGCGGTAGTGGCGGCACTGCGTGTAGTACTGCGCTGCTTTGGACCACTTCTGCCGGCTCGCGTAGTGGTCGCCGATGTTCTCCCATGCCTGCAGCAGCAGCGCCTCGTCACCACCGCCCTCCTGCACAAGCCGTACGACGCCGAACCAGTCACCGAGACGGTAGCGCAGGTCCAGTGCCAGGTCCTTGCGGTCCACGTCCTTGTACAGCCGCTCCGCCTCGTCGAAGCGGCGGTAGTAGGCGTTCACCTCGGCCAGCTGCTTCTTCGGGTCGTCAAGACTGCGGACGCGCTTCACGAACTGAATGGCGGGGTAGTCCTTGCAGTGGATGAATGCCACCTCGGCGTAGGTAAAGTCCAGCTGGAAAAGCGTGTGCTCCGCCAGCAGCTCCCATAGCTTCTTGATGTTGTGCGACTCGGCAAACTCGTACGCCTCCTTGGCAGTGCCGTCGCGCAACACGGCCCGCATCTCGCGCAGCAGCTGCGCCTCAAAGTCGACAACGTAGTCTTTGCGGGGCCGCTCCGGGTCGAGTAGGAGCTCGTCCAGCTGCAGAGTGCGGATCTTGAGTGACTTGAACTTGCACAGGTTCGCGCACGACTGCACCGGCTCCTCCGCGACGCCGTGGTTGTACACGAGCATGCGCGTCTTCTCCATCACGGCAAAACGGTGCGGGTCGTCGACGGCCCAACGCAAGTTCCAGACGTCTTTCAGCTCCACCCCGTCGATCGGCTCGGCCTTGCACGGCACAAGTGAGAACTTCTCCCGCTCAATAGAATACACGCTCGTGATGCAGCCGAGGTCGATGACGGCCAGCTGCGTCGAGTTGCAGTTCACTGCCATGGACTGCGCACGAGTGGGCAGGATGTACTTGGAGACGAGCTGCAGTGGGCTGAGCTGATAGACGTGCAGGGTGCCCGACTCGAGAGCAACGAACATGTGCGTCTCGCTGACACACATGGCGCAGATGAGATCATTCGTGAGAGCCGAGCGCACCTTCATCGTCGGCGCCGTGTCGCTGCGGACGATGTCGCCGATGTGGATGACGCGCTCCTGGCTCTCAGCGCGGCTTGCCTGCATTGAGACGGGGTCGAGCGCGTCCACCGCTGTGCCGGGGTCGCGGAACTGCCAGATGTAGATAGACTCATCACCGCAGCACACGACGACGGATGCGTTCATGTCGTACGTGTACAGCTCCATGTCAATGAAGCGCGTCTCCAACGGGCTGCCAATGGCGTTCACCAGCTGGATCATCCGCTGCTGCTGCGCAGCGTCGGGGCGGCTGACCAGCACGCAGGCATCCTTGCACGCGCTAAGGTACTGCAAGCCACGCACGCTCTTCGTCCTGCGTTCGTTTGTGTTGACATTCCAAAACATGACGCTCTCCTCGACTTTGTCTGGCATCGTGAAGGCAAAGACGACCGTCTTCTTGAAGTAGCAGTACTTGTAGCTGGGCCGCACATTCGCGAAGTACACGGAGGAGTCCACGGCAATGGCGACGCGCAGGCCGCCACCCTCCCACGTGATCCCGCCGCACTGCTTACCAGCCACCCGCAGCGTGCGCAGGTGAACGCCCTCGTTGCTGAAGAACTGCGTGACAACAGTGGGCGCGTCCTCCGCGGTGGCCGGCGTGAGCGCGGCCGCAGCGAGAACCGTGCCGGAAGAATTCCACGAAACAAAGTGAACGGGAAAGTCGCTGTCCATGAGGCGCGGCGTCTCGTCACCGATGCTGGTCATCAGCTGCATCTTGCCGGACTGGTAACAAATCGCGAGCGTCGCCAGCGGCTCCGGTCGCTCCACCCACGCCGGGTGCCATGACAATCCAGCCAGCGGGGACAAGGCCTTGCCATCGTTGCACTGGACCTCGACCTGGCTAAGCTGTGCGCCGCTGGATGCGTCGTGCACATAGACGTCACCCGTCGCGGTACCGAAGAGGATGGAGTGGCCGTCGGCGCTCCAGCACACCTTCGCCAGCTTGTAGGGCAGCTCACGACCCCAGTAGCGGTTGCCCTCCACGCCGCCGACAATCACGGCGCCGTCCTCGTAGGCAATGCAAATCTTCGTGCCGGACGGGCTCCAGGCAAAGTCGACCACACGGCTGGTGTTGCGGTTGTTCACCATCTCCTCGAACCACATCCCTTTGTGCAGCATCCACACAATAATGCGGCCACTGACGTCGCTGCTTGTGAGCTTGCAGTACTGCTGGTTCCACGTGACCAGGTCGACGGTGGTGTCGTGCCCCTCTAGCGTCTGACTAGACGAGAGACCCCCGGACCTCTGCCCCTGTGGGCCGCCATCCACCTTCAGCACCTTCAGCAGGCCCTTCTCCCCACCGCACGCAAGCCACCCCTGCCCCTCACTCCACGCAATGGACGTCACCTTCACGCCATTGGGCATGGCGATGCGCTTGCTGAGATACACGAACATGGCGAGCTGCACACACTGCCGATGTGCCTCTGCGTGGATAGGCAGGGGGTGAGGGGAAGGCGATCCTGATGCCGCTGCCCTTTGCCGTCTTGCTGCTGCTGCTGGGCTGAAATACAATGATGAATGCAGGAGGGGGATAGCCCCGTCCACAACGGTGTGTGTGTGTGTGTGTGAGTGCTCAACCAACGCGCACGCATGCACTCAGAGAGACAGAGCACGTTGGAGGCGGACAGGAAGCGGCCCGTCGTCTACGGTTCGACTGCCTTCCCCCTCTCTCACACACGGCAACAGCTGCCCCCCCCCCCTGGCGAGGTCGAGCGAATGGCGCGCGGATGGCAGCTGAATGTTCTTCGCCTGCACAGACAGAGTCAAGGTGGGCCAGCCAGGAGCTGGTGAGCAGAGAAGGAGGAGGGAAGGGAGTGGGTGTGGCGCACGCAGTCAAGAGATGCTTCTGCGCAGAGAGAGAGAGAGAGAAACAAGGCGAGTGACAGACAGAGAAATGCGCAACGAGGCAGGCGGAGACGTGGAGAACGAGAGAAAACATGGGGAGGAGGGCGGCACGGATGCGTACACGCACGCATGCACGCAGACACAAATATACAGGCGCACGGAAGGCGCCACGCCTTCCGTGCGCCCCCTCTTCGCCCCAGCCGCGGATGTCATGCTTTGCGCAGTCGGCGCGAGACGTGTGCGTGTGAAGGACAAGACAGGGAAGCGCACGCCTGTGCGAGGAGGGCACGCACAAGCAGAGCAGGATGCTCCGCAGCCCATGTCACGCGTGCGTCGCGCTGCAGCCAGCTGCGTCCTTGCCCATTCTCTTGCAGCACGCGTAGCCCCAGCGAAAGTGTATGGGATCAAAGTAGCTTCCATACACGGCGGCGTGGCCGTTGCGCGTGGTCACCCATGAGAGGGAGGCTGCCTGGACACTGGAGTGCGCTGCTACTGTCGCAGTTGCCGTCGTGACGAGGGCGTCGATCGGTGGGGCAGGAGATGAGGATGGAGCAGATGTCTTGCTCTCGGTGGTGGATGAGGGTGGCACATCCGAGTCGAATTTCGGCTGACTCGTGCCGTACAAGGAGCGCAAGAGCACATCCTGCGGCGTTTCTGTCAGTACCTTCGTCACTGGTCCTCTAGTGCTGTCCTGCTCTTGCTGTTGCGGCTCCTGCTGCTGCTCGCGTGCCCTGCGCATCGCATCATCAAACTCGAAGTCCACAAACGACCTCGACTGCCCCGTCAAGAAGCGGTACTGCGACTCCACGTAATTGTAGTAGTCACCAGTGCGGTAGCGCTCCAGGTCTCCTCGAAAGGCCTTGGTCGAGTCGCCCGCGTTCGGGTTCGCACGCATCGAGCCGGTCTTCGGGTCGAAGAAGAGGCCGTCCTGCTGATCCAGGTTGTGCAGGTACTTGGGCAGTTCCTTTACTTCCACTCCGCCGTGCTGCGCGGTGCGGCTGCCAAAGACGTCCTCGGGCCGGTGGCGCGCCGTTGCCGGTGCCGCGACATCGACGCTGTCGTCTTCTTGGCCCTGGCGCACTGCACGCATCAGGTCAATGCCGACCTCGCCCACAAATCGGTCTCGCTTCTGCGAGTACGTCTTGGCCTCCTGGTGCGTCTCGATGTCGCTCCCGGTGACGCGATTCGTGTAGACGCTACCCACCTTCTTCTTTGCCTGGAAGCACTCGCTCGTCTTGTGCGTGCGGGAGCCGCAGTTCTTGCACGCGCCAGCAGTGAAGCAAGATGCCTGGCCCTTGACCACAATGCGATCAACTTTCTCATCCAGCACCTCGTCCGACACCCCAGTGGCGCTGTCGCCCTGCTTTCGCTGGTGGACGAGCGTGGGGCCAGTTGCCCCGTAGTACCACGGGGCACGCGAGATAAACTCCGGAATGTTGGGGCTGATCTCCTGGTGCGTCTCCGTGTCCACGGCGAGCGGTGCTAAGCCAAACTTGCGCATCTCCTGCAGCTCGCGCTGCTGGCGCAGCAGCTGCCGCACCGATGACTTCTTTGGCTCATCGGCATTCGGCTCCATAATGTCGATCGAATACGCTGAGGGGTGTGTGCGTGTGTCAGTACAAGACCTCTCTCCTTCTTTTTCTCTGCCGTGCCTTCTGCCGTCCCTCTTGCTGAGCAGCGTGGCAGATCACCAGCGCAAGGAGATGACGGGAGACAGGGGAGACAGGGGAGACAGGGGAAGGGGCGAGAGAGGTGGGGAATGGACACTGTCGGCATCTGAAGCGGTTAGAGAGGGGGTAAGGAGCCGAAAGGGGGAAAAATGTAAAGCCGTTGTCGACGGCGCAAGGGCGGAGCGGGGGGAGAGGCGTTAGATGATGGCATCAAGGCAGGCGGCGGCATACAGTGTCTTGGAACGAAAAGGTGAGGAGTCCTGGATTGCGACGGAGCCGATGCTTGCAAGAGTTGCAGTGGCGCACGCGTCCTATGCAGCATACATAAACCGTGTGTGCGTGTGTGTGTGTGTGTAAGCGCGAGCGCGTGTATGTGTGCTGACGTGAAACGGAGCGCGTTCAGCAGTACGACATCGGCAACGTTGACTGACCCAAAGAAGCGATTTCTCCTTTCGTTTCGACGGCGTTATCCACAACGCACACAGTGACACCACAGAGAGAGAGAAACAGGCGTGGGCAGACCTCAACCGACGAGCACGCGCACACAC
The DNA here is from genome assembly GCF_000227135.1 of Leishmania donovani. Classification (NCBI taxonomy): domain Eukaryota; phylum Euglenozoa; class Kinetoplastea; order Trypanosomatida; family Trypanosomatidae; genus Leishmania; species Leishmania donovani. The sequence goes on along the minus strand of NC_018235.1, from coordinate 459,790 downwards.
GTAGGCAACAGCCACCTTCGCACACATGGAAAAATCGTGGGCCGATCTATGTCGGCACCTCACTTCATTTCTTTTCCCTCGCTTTCTCCTGCCCTCCCTTCGTATTGCTTCCTTCCCTGCCACCGGCACCTGTGTCGAGCCACCTCCCATGGACACCGTGCAAGCGGCTTTACTGCCCCGCTGGTGCAGCCGGGGAGGGGAGGGGCAGGTGTGGGCTGCAGGAGAAGGGCCGACACGCGCACGCAAAAAAGAAGAGCGTGACAGTCTCATCCGCCATGCACCGAGAGGGGGGCCGTGCGACCACCTCGTGTCCCTCACAGAAAGAGGAAAGGGGGGAGGCACACAAGCGCGGCGCATGTGCACCAAGCACAAGGAAAGGAAGTATGTGTGAAGACAACAGCGACCAACACGTAAAAGAATCAGCGAACGGCATCCAAAGGCCCGCCGGCCGACCTCGAGCCCCTCCCCTAAACGTGCACAGAGGGTAGGGGAGGGGAGAGGAGGGGGGGCACACGAGCGCACACAAGAGCAACCAAAGGCCCCTCTACACGCTGTTGCCGCGCGACATGTAGAGCTGGTAGAGCGGGGGGCAAAAACTGGGCCCAAAGACGTCGAAGATCTCCTCGATCTCTTCCCCACCCATCGGGTCGGAGAAGAAGTCCTGATGCAGCGTGAGGCAGCGATTGAAGACCGGGGTAAGGATGCGGGGGTCCTTCACCTGGAACTTGGCGAGCGACCAGAGCAGGCGACGCACCTGATTCGCGTCGAGGTGGCGGCACACGTACACACAGCGCTCCGACAGGGCGACGACCATGTCCTCTTGCAGAAAGAAGGTGCGAGCAAATGCATGGATCGTGTTCACCAGCCCCACTGGATCGAACTGGTCTGCAATGGACGCGGCGTGCGAGGCCAGACGCTTGAACAGCTCCTCATCCTTGAGCCCAAAGTGCGCCAGAGCTGTTACAGTGAGGGCAATATCCTTCGCGTCGTGATCCTGAACCACCGCAAGCGCACGCTCGGCCAGGTTGTCGAACAGCTCGGGGTTGTTGATGCCAATGCGTTGAAAGGAGGCGAGCGTGGTGCTGATGTACTGCGCGTTGAACTCGTCGATCAGCTCCACAGCACGATTGGTCAGCACGCCGAAGAGCTGATCGTAGCGGATGCCAAAGTAGGCAAAAGCCTGAAACATCATCGCCACCTGTTCGGCGTTCATCTGATCCACGTACTCCATCGCCTTTCCCGCGAAGCGCTTGCTCAACTTCGGGTCCTTAAGCCCCGCCTTTGAAAAGGCATTGATGAGGGGCACCAGCTCATTCACGGTGACGCGCTCCCGAAGCGACATGGCGCGCCGGGCGATGGCACCGAAAACGTGTTGCTCTCTAAAGCGCAGCCTCGCGAAGGCGTTCGCTAGGATGACAAGGTGTGCCGCTTCAAACTCGCCGACGCGCGCGAGGGTCTGAACACGCATCGAGAGCAGCCCAAATAGCTTCTCATGGTTGATGCCCGTCTTGGAAAAGGCGCTGATGATGTTGGTGACCCCTTTCGCATCTAGGAAGCGCGCATTTTTGGTTGCCTTGATTGCCTGCAGCTCGATCACCTCGCGCGCGTCGCGCGACTTGAGCGTCGCGCACGCCGTCACCACGATTGGCATAATGTCCAGCGAGATGAACTTGTCGTTCTTCAGGCAGAAGTCGATGCACTCCCGCACCACGCGGGCGTCGCTCTCCATGCCGAAGTACACCGCCGTGTTCAGCAGAAGGGCGACGGAGCGGGCGTCGATGTTCTGCCCGGTGATCGAGGTGGCAAACAGGACGCGGCGAGCCTGCTGGGCCAGCATCGGGTTTCCACCGCGCTCCTGATGGAGCTTCTTCATCTGCAACGCCTCGGTGGCGATGTTGCGCGCCGACAAGTGCGACCCGCGCGGGTGCTGGGGCAGAGCCAGCTCCCCAGGGGATAAGTGCCGGCCAAACGGGATGGTGCCGTGCACCGCAGCGCTGTTGTGGAAGAGGGTGTTGTCGACCGCCGGCGCCGGCACCGGAGAGGAGGTGGGGGGTGGTAGAGGAGGCGTGCCCCCTGCACTCGTCGCCTGAGACCGGTACGACGTGGACGCCGTCGAGCACATCGAAATATCACCGCTTCGTCGCGCCACGTCGCAGAGCCATGGCCGTCGCGTCGGCACACCCCGCAGTCCCAACACGCCTAAGCCACGCATGCTGATGTCGTCCGGAGAGGTGGTCGGAGGGTGTGTGAAACTTCGTACGAGTGGTACAGTGGGGCGTATCGATCGATCTACGCACACGTAGATATATCGATAGATGTGTGGGCGTGTGGGCGTGTGTGTTGGTCAGCAGGTGTGCGAGCACCCCAGACACGCATGCGCACCACAGGCGATGGAGAAAGATGGAGGGGGAGGGAGGGGGCCACACCAAGAGATGCGAGAGAGTCGGCGGAAAGACGATCACACACGCACGCACGCAGGGGCACTTACTCGAGAGCGCGCAAGCGGCTTTTTTCTTCTTCTGCAGGACTGCGGAGGTGTGAAGACAGGGAGGGGGTGGGGGCGCCAAGATACCTGCAGCGAGACGGAGCGAGGTGGAGAGGTGGATGGGGGACGAGGATGCCAGCAATATAGTACAAGAGCATGAATGGCACCGACGTCTTGCTACATGCGGTAGACCTCCCCTCCATGCGTCAGGCACTGACACACACACACACGTACAGACAGACAGACACGCACAGTGCAGATGTGTGAATGCGTGTCGGTGTGCCATCTCGCCGCTGATGTCCCAGTCGCGATACGCGTGTGTGCATTCTCTTGACGGAATCCTGTCGGTACCACGTCGAGCATTGCTGAAGAGGGAGAAAGAGAGAAGGGGAAGACGTTGTGGAGAAGAAAACGCTTCCCCACTCCTCTGCCTACCTCCCATTACACAGGCACGCATGAGTGTGATACATCCACGCAACCAACCAAGTCATCAACAGCGCCGTCGGCAGCACACAGACGAAAAGAGCTGAGCGGTAAGGAGAGAGAGAGATCCCGGAAAGAGGGGCGAGGACGGGAGCACCAGTCCGTGTGTGCACACGTCTCTCTGTCAAGCGCTTGCGCCTCTTTTCCTCCCCTGTACATGCGTGTGTGGGGGGTAGAGAGAGACGCGCGTGCAGAGTTCGGCTCGCTGCGTCACAGCCAGGGCTGGAAAAGCAGCTGCGACGGCACTCGTAAACACAGGAGCACGAAGGTCAACGTAGCGAAAGAAAAGATAAGGCCGCAGCGCGACTACCACACAAAGCCCTCTTGTGGGGGAGTCAATGTCGGTGGCTCGGGGTGCTGCAGCGGCTCCGTCCGTGTTCTCAGATTCACGGTGGACTCACGAAACACGACGCAGCTGAACGGAGTCACGTAGAGCTCCTTTGGCACGCGCTTGAGAATGCGATTCTCGCGGCTTAGTTGCTGCATCGCATCCGTCTTCTCCTCGCACCGCACATAATAGCCCTCGCTGAGGGGGAAGAGCTGCTGCAGCTCCCGCTTCGACAGGGAGTAGGGCGGGCCCATCAACTTGTTACCCTTCACCCGCCCCGTGCGGAAGACACCCTCAACGTAGATCAGGCCATCGTCCTTCATGGCGCGCTTCAGCAGATAAGCGTAGTCGGGCCGCTGCTCTCGGTTCAGCGAGGTCATGCCCTGACGCTCGTAGATGACGTCGTACTTCTTTCCCTTCAACGGCCCCTCCCACAGCTCAGGCGAAAAGAAGTTCTTCCAGTGCAGGTGAATCTTTGAGTAGAACTCCTGCGGCAGGCCCTCCTCGGTGCGGCCGACGGCTGTCTGGATGGCGGTCTGCGAGGAGTCCACAGCATCCACCTCGAACCCCTGCAGTGCCGCGGTGCGCATGATCGGAGAGTCGCCGCAGAGCGGCACCAGCATCTGCGGCGGGTTCGGCAGCATCACGGCCGAAGCGGTGGCGCGGCGAGAGTGGCCACCTTTGCTGGCAGCCCCTACACCACTAGAAGCAGTAGTGACACACGTAGAAGTGGTGAGAGACGCTGATCGGTGAAACACTTGCTTGAGTCGATGCAAGAAGCTACGCTGCTGTTCCCCAGCCGCGCCAAACGATGACAGCGACGACGATGGTGAGGTGCGTACGAAATCTGCTGCAGAGGACATGTCGCGCCCCGTCTGCTCCTTCACAAAACGATAGGGGCCGACGAAGAAGTCGCTCATCGACTCGCCAGCCCGCCAGAGCGGGTTCATCTTGCGCCACTCGTTCTCCCACCACTCTGGCGAGGTGTGGGGCATCTGCGACGGCGCCAGGGGTACGTATCTGCTGCCCATCAGCTCCTGCACCTCCTCCCACAGCCACGGGCCGAGAAACATGGCCGTGCCGAGAACAATACCGCCAGCGGCGACGAAGCCTTGCACGCGGCCTGTCGTGAGGGCCTTGAGGGAAAAGACGCTTTTTGGTCGAGACTTGCGTAGCCGGTTGATCAGCACCTGATCATCTAGCTCCTTGGCGCTGGGGATGTGCACCCCAATGCGCCGCAGCCGCGTCGTGCGCAGCATTGCTGCGTGTCCCCTCACCACAGCCTTTCCTTTTGCCTCCTGGGTGTCTCACCTCTTTCCTTTCTGTGGTCGTTCGTGTGTGCGTGTGTGCGTGTGTGCGTGTGTGCGTGTCTTGCAACGCTTTTCCCTTGATCGAAAACGCAACAGACGAAAAGAGAAAGAAGAGTGAAGGCGACGGCGGGCCCACGAAACGGCAGTCGTCGGCGTTCGCGGAGACACGCACGGGCTCTATCATGGCAAGCGAAGCCGTCCTGTACTCACCTGGGTCTTCTTCGTTCGATGCCCCGTTTTGTGAGTGGTTCGCTTCCCAACTCTTCCCGCAGCTGTGCACGCAACTGCTGGCAAGAGCAGCGAAGGACGAGCAAGTGCAACGTAGAGATGGGCCTCTCTCTATGCATGTGGGTGGGTGGACAGGTGTGTGCATTCTGGCGTGTGGCCTTCATCGGAGGGTCGAAAGCTCGCATAAATGCCGCCCCCATGCACCCATCTCCATCTCTCTCCCACGCCCACATACACGCACGACACAAGAGGGAGTGATGGGAGAAGCCTGGCGACATGCAGACGGAGACAGAGCAGGCCGAAAAAGCAAGCAAGCACACACACGCATGAGCCTGCATACGTCTGCACGCGTGCAGGCAGACGAAGCGGAGTCGAAGGGGGAGAGCACCATGAGCAGAACCGGATGGCGAAAAAAGAGCGAAACCAAACAGTAGAGCCGCTCGGGGACATGCAGAGCATGACGAGTGTGACAGGTGTTTACGGGGAAGGAGAAGTGCAAGTGCTGCGCCATCTCTCGCTTACGCTGCAGTGCTTCTCCTATCTACTCCGCAACGTTAGCGGCGGTGATGCTGCCTTACGTGCCGACACCATCATGGGCTGCTGCTGCTGGACCACTCCCACTCTCTAGTACGCCGCGAGCATCTCCACAACGTCGGAGCGGGCCACGGGCATGGAAATGCCGTGATACGCCGGCCATGTGAGCATCTCTGCCAGAAAGTCGAACTTGTGCAACAGCAGTGTCGAGAAGTGCTGCCAGGTCCGCTGCAGCAGCGTGGTGTGGAAAGAGGCCTCGTTGCCGTTGAGGTCTACATCGCACAAAAAGTGCTTCTTCATCCGCGCCGCGCTTGCCCGCACACCGGAGCGCATCTCCTTCTCGAGTCCGCCAACGACCTTCTTGACAGCATCCGCGGAGAGGGCTTTGTGATGTCGCAGCTCCTCCTTTGAGTAGATCATCGAGAGGTCCTCGGCGGAGAGCGCGAAGGCCCCGAAAACCGGGAAGCTGCGCACGAGGAGCACACGCGTCAGGTACAGCTCCTCGTAGCGGTCCCGCTTCTCTTTCGCCGATGTGTAGTGGTCTTGCAGCAGCTCCACGGCAAAGCTGTCGCTTGGCATGGTCGAGTAGAAGGCGCAGAAGAACGACTGGTGCCGATACTGCTGAATAAAGACCCACTTGAGCGAGTGGGCGTCCGCCTCCACGCCATCCAGAACGGAGTGCACCTTCTGTGCAATGAGTTTGTTCAGCTTCAGCTGCTCCGCATTCTGGTCCTCGCCGGTGGCCTTCACGCTTGTAATCTGGTCCAAGGCATCGAAGGACTGATCGACGAGACTCAGCGCGATGGAGGCGTACTCGGTGCGGTCGCACACGTTGCGCGCGAGGGCGTTGTGCACCGCCTCAAACCGCATGAAGAGGGCCGGCATCTTAGAGAAGCAATGCAGCAGCGCCGTGGGACGCACCACGTACCGTTTGCGGCACCGGTGAATAGAGTCGGTCTGCTCCGCCACAAACCGCATCATGCCGCCCACCATCACCGTCTCCACCTCTGCCAGCATTGCCTGACAGAAGGCACTCTTCGATGGCAGCATGGCCTTGTCGGCCGCGGTGGAGCGGTAGGCGCGTATCATGCACAGGATGGGAACACAGTAGATGCGGTCGCACTTCTCGACAAAGAAAAGCGCCAGGTCACGCATCGTGCGAATGAGGAAGTTGCGGTGCAGCGCGATGCGAGAGGCGCGGCTGCACTCGTCTACGGGGCCACCGCCGTCCACGTCGTCGCCGTCGCTGGAGTTGCTCTCGCGGCCGTACCCCGACAACGACGCCCCGCTCCACGTCCGACGGTGCGGGAAGGAAGACCCGCCATGGCCCCGGCGGTCGCCGCCGTACCCTGCCGGAGGAGGGCGAGGTGGCAGGCCGATGTCCTGGCTGCTCGAGCGAGAGTTCTGCACGCTGGCGCTACGTGATGTCCCTTGCAGAGTGCGCACGAGGTGGTCCGCGTCGGCGCCGCCAAAGAGCTCGAGCAAGGACTCCTGCTTCATCTGCGCGCGGTCCGCCCCGGCAGCTCCTCTGGGAGTGGCAGCGCCTGTCCTCTTAGAGTCGTCTGCCTGCGGGTTGGCGCCGGCATTTGCAGGGGCTGCAGCGTCTTCGTCGTTGCCGCTCTTCTCTGCCGGGTCGCTGAAGAGGTTGAAGCAGCGGCTAAGGATCACCTCTTCGTGAATCACCGCGAGCACAGATGATTCTAGCGCAATGGCGAAGGCGAGATCAGGTCGCACGTACCCGCCACCGCTGGTGCTGGCGGGGTTGAGGGACTTCATCCCGCTCATAACCGACGACGTTTCCGCCCGTGCGTCCAGCCGGCGCAGTGTGTTCGCGCTCTGGTACAGCTCGATTGCGGAGGCAGGCACGCTGCCCTCCATGCTCAGGTCTGCCACGGACGGAAACTGCAGGGAAAGGTGCGTGCGGTCTTCGCTGCCGCCAAGGCCAGAGGCTGCCCGGCCACCGGCGCCGGCCCCGTAGTCGGAGTCGTCGCCAAAGCGCATCATGCGAGGGGTGAGCGCCGGCGTTGACTGGCTGCCGCGGGAATACATGCGCGGCGTCTCACCAGACTGGGCCGTCTCCATCCGCATCGACATAGCCTCCTTGCGCGACTCGGAGGTGCCAAGCAGAAAAGGGCCGCGCCAGGTGTTCACCTTCTTCACCTGCTTCTTAAGACACTTGAAGAAGTGCGTGATCTCGAGTGCGTAGACCCTCTGCATGCTCGTCCGATACTTGCGCAGTGCGTTATTGAAGCCTTCCACGTCGATGCGGTCCAGTGCACGGATAACATCGCTGATGTTCAACAGTTTGTGTGCCAGCTCGACGTGCAGCCGCCACACAAGCGACGCGTCGCGACTGTATCTCGACTTGTCTGCGAGGTACGTTGCCTCGAAGGACCCGATGATGGCCATAATATACGACTTGGAGCGCTGCGTGATCATCTTGCGCTGCTCCAGGAAAAAAGCCTTCCGCTCTGCAACAGCGGTGATGGGAAAGTCACTGTCCAGCTTCGGGTTGTGCAGCACACCCTGCATGTGCTTCATCGCCACCGAAAGCGTCACCGCGTTGCTGCCTTCGGAGAAGAAGGCCACGAGGCCATCCTCTGGTACGGTGCGCAGTCGACTCAGCAGCGCCATCGTCGCCGGCGCGAGTCGTAGTTGGTCGCGCAGGTCGGACATCATAATGTACAGGGCCTCCAGGTTTTGCTGTCGTCGCTGCAGTGTGTTGTTGTCGTGTTCCACCTGCTGAAGGACGCTCTTCTTGGAGAGAAGGTGAGTCGAGTACTCCTCAATGCGCTGCCCCACCTCCTCCACGTCCTGGACGAGGTCCTGCACCTGCTGCTGCGCCTCCTGCCACACAGCCTCGGAGGTGGTCAGCAGGTTGAGCGATCTGAGCTCGGAGCTCTTCTGCTGGCGAAGGAGAATCTCCTGGAACTGCTTGATGTCGTCGAACCCGGCTCCGTTATTGCCAATGTGGCGCAGCAGGTGCTTCTCCTCCTCCGTGGAGAAGATGCGCCGCTTGTCCTGCCGCAGCTTCCGCACGCGCGCCGCAGCGTCAGCTTCTACCTGAGCACCCACCGCCTCTGTGAGCACACCGCGAATGGTGCTCAGTCGGTTGTCAACGTAGCTCTCACGGGCCCCAGAGGATGACGACGGCGTCGCGCGGATGCGGCGGGCGGCAGCGACAAACATCTCCCGTTGGATGTGCGACTCGAAGCTGACGGACAGCACGCCGCTGGCGCCAAAGTTGAAGGTTGCATCGAAGCTGCCCTCGTTCGAGATGTTGACCAGCCGATCCACGGCGAAGGCAGACTTGATCTTCACTCGCTGTCCGCTTGGGTCGACCGTGACGATGCTGAGCGTGGCGCCACCGCTTCTGCCGAGGAAGTGCGATAGGATGAGCAGTCGCGGCGTCGATGCCTTTTTCTTGCTGCTGATCTCTGACACCATCTCGTGGGCCACCACCTCCTCGCCACGCTGGTGAAAGACGCCGTCGATGGCGGGTTGGAGCTCCTTGTATCGGCTCATTATGGTAATGATGATAGTTGGCAATGCCACGCAACTGAATCAGAGTCTAGGTGGATAGACGTATGTATGTGCATGTGTATGTGTACCTGTGCATTCAACTCAAGCGTGATTGGATGGAGGGGCTAGGTCTTAGCTGCAAGTCCAACCTCACAGACCTCAAGCGCAATCTGCGGCTTCCAGGGGGGAAGAGAGAGAAAGTGGGCGGTGATGGAGGGAGACGGTGCAGACTTGGTGCAGACACGTCTGTGTGTGTGGACGTTGGAAATGAGCAAAGTCCGTGAACGGCTTCACCCTCTTTACTCGTGTTGTTTGTTTACTGGTGACGCGAAAGTACCCCACCCGTGCGTGGTGTTGCTGCCCTTCACGTTGGGAAGGGAGGGGGGAAAACGACGAGACGATGAAAGGAGGGGTGGCACAGCACAGCGCGTCGAAAGGCAGACAGACAGCGGCCAGGTATCGCCTGCAGTCGCATCCACCCAAGACGCAAAGACGGACGACGAACAGACGACGCGGCGGCGAGAAGGACACAGGCAACAGCTACGTCTGCCGCAAGCTTGATGTGAAAGGTGTAGCCACATGCGCGTTGGAGAGAAGTCGGGGGAGACATAACACGTAAGCGGAACTGCTCCTCTCTCCCTCTCTCGTCTTCTGCCAAACTCACTTGCTCTCTCCCGTAACGAGGACACAGCAAGCGCACCCCTTCACGGATGCCAAAGGGCACAAGCATCAAAAGAATCCGTTGTTGAAGAGGGGAGCCTCCCTACCCCCCCCCCCTCCTCTGCCCTTTGAGCGCGTGCGCGACCGCGTTGGCCGCGGCAATGGCAGTGTGGCATGGAATGTTTGTGGTAGTGGGGCTGGTCGGATGCCTGCGAAAGAGCGAAGCGAGAAGCGCACAAGTCCGTGAAAGCACGGAAGTCCCTCCCAGTGAAGTGCCCTAGAAGACGGAGGGAGCGGGGGGGAGCGGCAGCGGCAGCAAGAGAACCTCCTCCCACGCTGTGCTGGGCATGAGAGGCGCCTCCTCGGCAAACAGCACTGTTGTCTTCGTGGGGTACGGAGTCGAAAAGATCAAGTGATCGCAGTGGTGCTGCGCTATCTCTGGCCCGCCGCGCCGACGCTCCTCAGCGATTTGAGGGTCAAGAGTCCACTTCACCTTGCCGTACGTCACGTCGCGTAACTCATCCTCTGGCGCTGCGGGGAGAGTGGCAGCGGCATTCCCTGAGGCTCCAGTGGCTCTCCCGGCCTCCTTGTCGCAAAGACGTCCCGCAGACTCAACAGCGTCAAAGACACGATCCTGCAGGGTGTAGGTAGGAGCCCGCACAGGGTGGTGATACTGTAGAGCATCCACCTCCAAGCGGTGAGCCTGCCGGTACGCTTCGAAGTCGAATGCGGCTGCCTCTAGCGTCGCCCGTTTCTCCTCCAGCAACTTGGTACTGTTCGACCCCTCGAGTGCACGTGGCTGCGACGGCGCCTCATGGGAGAGCCCTTTGGCACCCGCTGCGGCTGCCTGCTGGTTCGTGAGGTTGGCGAGAACACCAGCCACCTTGCGAGGATTCATACGACGGTCCTTGCGGAGGCCTTCAACGCCCACAGTTGGCCCTAGCAGTCGCTTCATTGCGTGCGCGAACTCGAGCTCCAGGTCGTCCACGGCAGCCTTCATGCTCGTTCCCTGTCTGCTTGCAATACCTGGGCTGCTGTGGACAGTACCTTGCGCCACACCAGCGGTGTCGCGGAGGTCGCCGTGGTTGCTCTGGAAGGGCTGAATGTCCTTGTCACTGATCGTCCCCTCCTTGGCTGCTAGTGCTGCTGCGCCTGCGGCTGGCCCCCTCGCTGTCACCTCCGGTACGTCTGCGCCGCTGCCATCCAATGCTGCGTCGTGGTGGGCGGTGGTGTCTGCAGTGGAAGGTGGTGAGACGGCGATGCGCAGGTCATCGTGACTTAGGTCAGCCGAATTTTCAGCAGCACTGAACGGCACGCCCATGTCCACCACCCCCAGCTCTTCAGTGCTCTGCTCCGGGTCGTAGAGGGTCCGCCGCTGAAACTCGGTGGCGCACCGAGCCACACCACCGGCGCCTCTCTTCTCATCGAACTTATCTGAAACCGTCGGCGACGCGAGCGGAGGCGGCGGCGGAAGGCACGAAACCGTCGCTGGCTCGGCGCGGCGCGCGTCCATGTCTGTGCTGCTATTGCCGCGCTCGTTCGGGTGGTCCTCGTCACCGTCGTTCTCGGATGAAGCGCTCAGGGCCCGAAGAGACGCAGATGCGGTAGAGAGATGCACCGATGGGGTGCCCTGCTCTTCAGCGTCACTGCGGGCACCGACTAAAGGGGCGTCGGCGTCGACGCATACCGCGGTGACAATTTCCTCTACCCTTGCTGTTGCCTCGCGCTCTCTCTGCGGTGTGTGTCCCAGAGTCGAGGTGTCGTGGGCTGAGAAGCTGCGGTCCTCTGTGTCACCCTCCTGGGTGTAGCTCACCTCGTGCGGGGGGGCAGGCACACGCGGCTCAGTATGGAGGGTTTTGTCCTGCGGAGACGGAGCCGCTGGCACCCGTGGTGCGGCCAACGGCAGCGGAGGCTGGTGTGAAGCAGCTGTCGGCTCCGCCTCCGTCGCCTCATCTTTCTCGCCTTCTGCGCCGCTCGCGCCCGCGTTGCGCAGCAAATCGCACAGCGGCCATCGCCAGACATCGCCAACCGATGTGACGACAAGGAGTGTGTCGTTGGGGAAAAGCTGTATGCCCGTGACACCATAGCCGACGTTGAAGCGCACCAACTCCTTCACCAGCGGCTCAGCAGCGTCACAGGAGTACAGTAACACCAACCCAGAGATGGTGCCAGTTGCCAGATAGCCGCCGAGACATGAAGCGCACGCCACCTCCTCTCGTTCGACAGCGCAGTCCCCTTGGCGCGTCCAGCACTCCAAGTGCTCTGCGGTCGGCACAGAAGACGGGGAGAGCTGCGCTGAGGCAGCCGTGTCGCGGGCCGGCCTCGATGTGAAGATGGAGATGCGCGAGGTGAGGCACACGACTAGGCTTTTGTGCAGCAACGATGCCATCGACGGCATCGTCAGAGCGAACACAGCCACCGCCTGGTTCAGGTCGAGCGGCAGAGTGGCACGCACAACCCCGTCCTCCACGCACGCCACGACGCAGCGGTAGTCTGCCGAGCAGCACACGAGCTGATCTCGATGGAGATTCGCACAGACGACGGTGCTATCAAAGAGACAAGCCTTCCACAGAGGCGGCAATAGGGAAGTGGATGCGGCAGAGCTAGAGGCATATCGCGCGTCCCACTCCCCCTCCACACTCGTGCGCCACACCGTCACCTTTCCGGTCCCCTCGCCACAGATGATGTAGTCACCATCACACTGCACGACACTTGGCCGGCTCTCACACGTTGCGAAGACACGCACCGCGCCCGTCTCCACGTTTCCCAGCAGGAGCTCGTTGGAGTAGGAAAGGGAGTAGAGGAGGTGGTGCTGAGGACGGCGATGGTGATGCTGCTGCGAGGCCGCGTAGAGGCTAGGCACAAGTGAGAAGCACCGCAGCGAGGCATCAAGAGGAATTCGGTCGAGATACGTCAGGAAAAGACGAAACTCACCAGTGGCAGTGTCGATGAGCTCGACAAAACCATTTCTCGTGGTCACTGCGACATGATATGGCAGCAGGTGCGACGCCGCCACGTGGACCACGCTCTCGCGACACGCTGCGAAGAGCTCTAGGACGTCGTGATCCTCTGCGACGTTGTTGGTGGCCCCGATCTCTCTGAGAGTCAGCGACGTCATCTGTGAGCACAGGTGTGGTAAAGTTGGTTGGTGGGGGAAGGGGGGAAGCGGGAGAAGTACAAGGGAAAGATGGAATGCGTACGTGTATGAGAGACACGCGAGAAAGAGAGAGGGGAGGGGCAAATCAGGGTGTGCGTGTAGGTCCTGTGTGTGGGTGGGTGGGTGTGAGTGTGTCTATGGGTTGTATCACGTACCACATGCGTGCACGCACGTGGAAGCAGAAGAGTAAGGTGCCACCGTGCGCGTGTGGGTGCGGGTGCGTGCGTCTATGTCTGTCAGTTGCACGCGCAGCACAAAGCAAAAAAAAGCAAGATGAATCTTTTTTTTTGAGGGAGGGGGTTGGGAGGGAGGGAGGAGACGAGGCACTCGAGAGTGTTGTGAGAGCTGCACCGCCGCACGGGTGCACTACTGTTCACACGCACGCACGCGGCGAAAACGAGATGGGCTCTTTGCCTCTTGGCCGCTTCGTCTTCTGGGGCGTCCTCTTGCGACGCGAGGGCGTGGGCGTGTGCAACGGAGGAAGCGGGTAGAGGTGGAAGGAGAAGGGTGCAAAAGGGGAGAAAACAGTAGAGGAGGAGTTGTGGCGGTGGTATACTTTCTTCGCCTGTCCTACCCGCATGCCCACGCATAAAAGGGTCGCACGAGCATCTCCAGCGTGTGACCCCGTATGCCAGGCTGCCCTTGAACAGAGGACTCCGAGAGAACGGCGAAAGAGGTAGCGATCCCTCGGCAACGCACATTTCCGCACTAAACAAAGATATTGCACGGAATCCTCCAGAGAGAAAGAGAGGAGAGGCAAGACAGAGTTCACACTTGACGTGACGCACGCTTCCTCCCCTCTTCCCCTCCCCCTCTCCGCTAATACCCTCGCAAGGCCTCCAAGGATGTGCAACTCCCAGTCATGGATCACGGCGCCTGTGCAACCATGTTCCCAGTTTGATCAGAAGCAGGTCTGTCTTTGTCTGTGTCCGTGTGTGTGTGTGTAGGGAAGGGGGGGGGGCAAAAACACGACGGCACACCCCCCCCCTTTTTCCCTCTTCTCTGTTTTGTAGAGAGCCAAAACACGCGAATGTGTTTAGACGCGTCGACGCAAGACCACCAAAAACCTAAAATAGTAGGAGAGAAGGCACGGCAAGCCAAGCCAGCCAAGCACAGTGAAGACGTCCACGGGAAGATTATCACACACACACACACACACACAAACATAGTTTTAAGTCCTTGACCATCAACACGTTGGTTTCTCGTGGCATCGTCAGCGCTGCGGTCGGTGAGGAGGGAGGAAGAGGGAGGCCACCCTTGCCCTTTCTTGCCCACTTCTTCGGTTGTGTGTGTGTGTCCGTATGTGTCGGTGCTTGCGGCAGGCGAAAGGAGGCGGCAGCAGCAGCAATTATGGAAGAAAAGCGAGCGAGAGACGGACGCAGGCATGCAAAGGTGCCGCTGGAGATGTGAGGGGCTGAACGCACTCATTAATTCATTTTTTTTCGTCTTGTCTCCTGTATGCTGTGACCAAGAAAGGTGCGCGTGTGACTTCACGCTCACACCTTCCTTAGCTGTCCCGCAGTGAGGGAGGGAAGAGGGAGCTGACGCTTTTCTCGTTCAAGTACTGGTGAATGACGGCCGCGATAAGAGGCGCAATGGTGAGCACCTTCAACTTGGGGATCACCTTTTGGTGCTCCTCTTGCGGGATGGAGTCGGACACCACAAGCTGCTCAAGGGCGCTGCAGTTGTTGATGCGATCCGGGCAGGGGTTTGTGAGGATGCCGTGCGTGCAACACGCCATCACGCGCACCGCGCCGAGTTCCTTCAGAAGCTCACATGCCTTCACCAGTGTGCCGCCGGTGTCGATCATGTCGTCTACGATGATGCAAGTGAAGCCGGCCACCTCACCCACGCTCTGCATCGTGTCCACCTTTCCAGCCGCAATGCGCCGCTTCACGATGGTGACGATGCGGCCCACCTGCAGAATATCGGCCAGCTGCTTTGCCCGCTCCACACCGCCCGCATCAGGCGAGACGACCACCATTTGATCGACGTTGAACCACGGCTGGTCGTGCAGGTACCGCGCAAACTCGTGTGCCATGAGAAGGTTGTCTACCGGAATGTTGTCGAAAAAACCTTGAATCTGGTTCGAGTGCAGGTCCAGAGAAGCAAGACGGTTTACGCCCATCTTCACGATCATGCGCGCGACCACGGAGGCGGAGATGGGGCCGCGCAGGTTCGTCTTTCGGTCCTGGCGAGCGTACCCGAAAAAGGGGGCGATGACGGTCACACTCTTTGCATTGCTCAGACGCATCTTGCGGATCAGCAGGAGCAGCTCCATGAGCGCCGTATTAATGTCGATGATCTCGTTTCCGGTGGTGCTCTGAATGATGTAGACATCAGCGCCGAGCACGCACTCGTTGATGCGCACGTTCACCTCGCCGTTAGAGTACTGCGTCACAGACGTGTGGTGGGTGTGGGTGCCCATCAGGAGCGCCACCGCCTCTGCCAGCGGACGATTCCCGTTACCGGAGACTAGGCAGAACGGGCGCGAGTAGTCGCGTTTCTCCGTGTGCGGGCTCACGGTCCCACTCATCGCATGTACCTCCGTCATCTTGCCCGGCTGGTAGAAGTACGCCTTCTCGATGCGCTTCAGCTGATCGCAGAGAGGAGAGACGGACATTTTCGAGGGCAATCCGTGGGCACTGGGAAAGGGGTAAAAATAGAACAGAACAGGGGGAACCGTTCAAACGCCGCGGTCGGTCCACACATAAAAAGAGGAGAGAAAAGGGCACGCAACAGGAAGCAGAAGAACGAAAAAGGGCGGCACAGTGCGAGTGTGTGTATGTCGCCTGCCACTCCACCACAGCCGCCTCCTTTTTTTTTCTTCTTTGCGCCTCGTTCGCCTCCCACTTTACAGCGGTGATCCTTCTGTTTCCCACTTTGGTTTTTCCTTGCTTATATAGTGTATATATATATATATATGTATACTCAAGAAGTGGGAGAGGAGAGCTACCCCCCTATCACTGAAATACGAGCTGATAGTCGACACACGTTTTTGTTTTAGTGTAGGTGAAACGCCTGCTCTTCAATATGGTAAAGGTCCAGGGGGGAGAGGAGGGAGGAGGGAAGAGAAGGAGGGGGGAGGCAAGAAAAGCAGATCGGAGGAAACACACCAAAACCCCGTATCCCCTCGCACGCAGTGAAAGACAGCGGATGTGAAAGAAGAACCGAAAAGGAGGGTGGCCGCGTCCGTGGGGTGCCTTGCGTATTGCTGCGAAAAATTGTGTGAGCCTGTCGCCTGTGTTGCAGGAGTATCTTTGTTGTTGTTGATCGCTCGACCTCGAACAGAGGCGCCCAGATCGCGACTCGATGTGACTCTGGAGGTGATAATGGATGCCGATGAGCCACACAAACAGCAGACAGCGCAACGGAGAAGATAGTGGAAACGTTATTGTCCGTTCTGTTCTCTCACTTCCGTTGTTGTCACCCACGTTGCCGTCCCTCTGTTAGACGGGGGTAGAAGCACAGGCACATACGTTGCGGTCCAATACCATGGACAGAGGGAGAAACAGAGACAGAGGAAAGGGTGGTGCGGGAGAGGGGACGAGCGCAATGGAACCCATTTCAAAAAGCGAGGTGTCGGCGCACCTGAGAAGGTGCGCCGACTCGCACACACTCACAGACAGACGTGCTTCGAGTGGGGCTACGCATACATGGCTACACACGCTCACGCACAATCTGTGCAAGCACCACCACCGCCGACTACCGAACGAGGACAGCAAAAGGCCAAGCGCTTTTGAAGCGCCTTCGCTGCACTTACAAACTCGAACTCAAGAACCATGTCGCTGTCGCATGCCTGCTGCATGTCCCTGCATGGAGGAGGGCCGGTAGGGGGAGGTGGAGCGGGGGTGGCGGCGTGAGGGGGGAAGGCCACGTATCTTTTGACGATTCCAATTTGTCCTTCCCGTGTTCCGGGTGGCAGAGGAGATGGAAACACGGCACGGAGAGCGAACAGAAAAAGGCATGCGGGTAAAGGAAAGCTGCTGGAGGCAAGAGAAAGGGGGGAGTGGGGAGCACAGCACGAGCCCGCTGTGTAGTTTACATTCAAGGGAGAAAAAAAAAGAGGTGAACAGATGCACAGAGGGATAGAGAGAGAGAGACATCCCGACGCTGCCATATGCGCATGCGGCTCGGCAAGATTGGCAACGACAACCAGCAGCCGCCACTGAAAAAAAGGAGTAGAGAATCCGGGCGAACGGAGAGGAAACGAAAACGACGGAGGGTGTGGCCCGCATCAACGGCGTCACTCGCGCCTGCACTGCAAACAATCCATTCAAACAGCAGGAGAGACTGAGAAAGAGAGAGGGAGGAGGGGGAGCGAGCCAAACCCAGCCATGCGCGTGCGGAGAAGAGAAGCGAAGCGACAGACAAGCCCACTCCTCTCTCTCACTCTCTTGTCCCCCTTCGCGACGAGCTTGAGGCGGCAGCGGCATCGTCGTCCGGCAGCATCGTCTCCTTTGTCATCACGTAGTACCGCTTCTGGAACTCGTTCAAGTCAACGGCGTACGTTGTGCCGTTGTCGCGGGTTTGAGTGTAGGCCTCCGCTGGCAGAGTAGGAAAGAAGAATTCTAAGAGACACGCCATCTCCGCGGCGGTGGGGGCGCCAGTGAGTATCTCCTCGATGCAGCGGCGCAGCTGCACTGGAGTGATGACTGTGTCGCGGTCTGGGTTCGTGAAAGAATACAGGTCAGCCCGACGGCCACGGTAGGCACGCGGCATGGTGGACGCCAGGCGAAACATGTCCGCCCCTTTCCAGCACCGTGCGTCCAGGCGGGACTTCAGCTCCCGCAGCACCTTTGAGCGCAACGCACGCCGCTCAATCTCCTTCAGCTCGGCCTCCCTGCCGCCGCTTGGCATGCTGGCAATTCGCACAGAGCCTGCCGTCCTGTGCTCATCGCCGACGGCGTCTATCCACTTCATCAGGTCTACAGAAGTGAAGTACGCTGTGTCGCGTGTGGGGGCGATATGCGCGAAGATGGCAGCCGCGGCACCCCTGTCTTCCGTAATCTGGAACGCCTTCATCGCCATCGTGAACTCGGGCAAACTTACAATACCGTCGCGGTCGCGATCGAGTGCCATAAACGAGGCTACCCCAGTTCCATATCGAGAGTGAAGGTAGCTGCGAAGCTCCGAGACGAGATGGTCTACCGTCACCATCGCCCCCGTCGCATCCGTCACCATCGCTGGCCCGTCAGCAGTGTCCTCCGGCAGCGTACCGGCGCAGCGGGCGTAGAAGGTGGCGGTGTGCGCATCCATCCTGTAAAGCCGCAGCGGTAGACCGTTGATGACGACCTCCTTGCCCTCACCCAGATCGGAGAGGGTGTAGTGTGGCACCTCGCCCGGCACGGCCGGTGGTTTCGGCGCGTTGCGTGGGCCAGGTTTCGGCGGAATCTTCATCACCTTCCTTCGCTTCCACATGCAGCCACCGTTGATGCCGGCCTTCGGGTACGCACTCTCATACACCATGAACTCCTCCGAGTTGGTGTAGTAAGTGACAGTGAAGCGGCGCTGCTCGTCGTCATGGTTGGCGGGGCGGGCGAGCACAGCACGGAAACGGAGCGTGTCAGTCGGCGTGCCTTTCGCCGCTGCGGCGGCATTGGCCGAGGAGACGGCGACGCCTCCGTCGGCGTCTCCGGCGTCCGCGGCGGTAGCTGGTTTCCCCACCACACTCTTCACACCGTCTCCAAGGAGGCTCTTCGTTGGTGCCTCTGTCCCGAGTACTGTTCGGCGCCCATCTCCCTGAAAGTAGCTCGACACATCCACAGGCGGCCGCAAAGAAACGCCGTAGCGCTCCATGAAAAATTCTCGTGTGTAGTCATCGCAGTCGTACAGGAGGACTGAGCGGCCGAAGACGTTCAGAGTCACGCCGACGTCCAGATCCACGTCGCGGTAGTAGGCGTCTGGGATGCCCATGTCCGGCTCGCGCTGTCCGTTCACGCGATGTGCAAACGTCAGCTCGTTCGCCTTGGCCACCGAGCCACTCTTGGGAAGCCAGCATCGCGACAGGTACAGGCCTTGGCAGCTCTCTGGAGAGCTCTGCCGCTGCACAATAGCAATGGAGTTGTCCTCCACAAACAACATCACCTCCAGCCTTCGCACCATCCCAGCAGGGACGCTGTCACGCTCGTCGAGGATGGCGTAGAAGCGGAGCATCTTTCCACCGTCCCGGATGAAGCGGACGGAATGCTCCACCTCATCGGCGCTAGAGTCCTGAGACAGCAAGCCGAACTTGCCAGACTTGAGCCGCTCCTGATATCGCCCGTACTCGGACATAAACAGGTCGTCTGGGCACTCCACTGGCGCCCCCACCTCGATGCCGAGGGCTGTGAGGAAGTCACGTGTGAAGTCGTCGCAGTCGTACAAGAAGAAGTCCGTGGCGTTGAGCCGCACCGAGTTTCCCACGTTGAAGAAGTTGAGGGACACGTACTCCTCACCAGGGAACTGTTCTCGCTGCCGCGGATCGGCGACCACCTTCTGCCGCTTCAGAAACACGCCGCCGTCAAGACCGCTGTTAATGATGCGCGGCTCCTCGATGAGGATTGTGTCGTCGACGGGGAAGAAGCTAATGACCACCCTGCGGTGCCAGAACGAGGCCGCCCCCGCCTCGGGAGCCGGCTCGCTGAAGAAAGCGTAGAAGCGCAGCACCTTGTCATCCAGTGTCACGTGGCGCCAATCCGCAGCAGCGCGAGCTTTGCGCGTAGCGGCGTTGCGGTTGAGGGAAGAAGACATCAAGGCATCGACCAGCTGCTGTGCAGTGCGGCACATGTCTGGGGCCGGTGCTGGGAACGTGCTGTTTCGCGTGGCAGGAAACACGCGCGTGCCGCGGAACTCCGCCTCCAGCTGCTGTGGCTTGCCTTGCTTGAAGCGAAACGCCTGGTCATTCCAGTTGTGCCCCACGCGCGGGGGAAGCAGCTGCGGATCCAAAGCGCGAACGTACTCCTTTGGCACGTTGCTCTGGTTCGCCATCGAGAGGCGGAGCTGCGGATCGGAGGACATGAAGGGCACAGACACACACCCACTGTTGTGGTGTTATGTTATTGGAAGAGGTGTATCTGCGCACGTTTCGCGTGCGAAGGCGCTGGGCGATAGCAACAAGGGGACTAAGTGTGGATGATGGAGTTCCTCTAGTGAAGAAGGCACAAGAGTTAGTTTTGTGTTGTTGTATGTTTAAGTTACGAGAGGCAGCATGGAAAAGGAGCGAAACAGTAACGGCGTTCATGTATCGATGGGCGGGTGTATGGTGCGCACGAGGCATGGCGAACGTGGGCGAGCAGGGAGAGTTGAAGAGGGGGGGACACCAAAGTGGTTGCCTGGCTATGCGTGAGTGCGTCTCTGTCTACCTCAGTAGACACCCGGAAGGTATTCCTGCAGTGCGTTGTCGTGAACACGAGAGTGAGCTCTGTCGACTACAGCACCAGACGCGCCCCCTACCGATTGCCCGTTTGTGTTGCCCCTTCGTTATTGATCATGTTTTGTTTTTGGTCGTTTTCTTTGGTATGCACGGGTGTCACGGTGCACCGCGGCATCGCAGCATCGCAGCAAGATGATCAGCTTGTAAAGCCAGAAGCTGCGTGATCAGCCCGTGAGCTTCTATGCCACCCCGTGTGCCTCCATCGCCACCTGCACAGGCCCGCCGCTGCCAACGTGACACCTGGGCACAAAGAAAACAACATGGTTCTGCGTCACCCTTCTTTTCCTTGTCTTCTGTCGACTCCTCAGATATACGTTGACCCCATCTGCAGTCTATTCCTCTGGGGGGAGAATCTCCTTCAGAGAAGCTATTGAAGGGAGCGATTAGCCGAAAAGCCGACACCATCTTCGCTGTCGTTTGTGTCGTTTCTTCGGTGCTTAATAGAATAGCATACAGACGCTCGAAATACACAGACACACACAGACGCTGTTAGAAGCTCCATACAAGCGCGTACACGGACGCGCATTTATGCATCAGTGACGTCGATGTACTTCCTCCACGCCGCAGCACATGGCTGCTCAGCGCGGAGTCTTTTGCGAGACGCGTATGATAGGAAAGGGAAAAGAAACAAGACAGTGCCAATAGAGAGAAAAAAAAAGAGGGTGCCGCACGCGGCCAGTGCCCGAAAGACGCAGCGCGTCGTCCCCCTCCCTCCCCTCTTTTCCTACCAAATGACCTTCATGTCTCCGTTGACAAGATAGCGAGAGAGAGAGAGAAGGGAGGTGGGTGAGAGCGCGCGGAAATGCAGGCGTTGGAGACCTTTTCTTTTGCTTGCTTCTTTTCGGTGATGGCCACGGTGTCCCCTCTGCTCGCCGCCCCTGCCTTCCCCCTCCCTCCCTCCCTCCCTCTAGTTTTTTACCTTCGCCCTAGCCGAATACAGGGCAGCTTCTTTAGCGTCATTGCACCGTTGAATAGAGGAACTACACACGAAAATAAAACAAAATCGTTGCACCACCGCGCCAGGAAGAGCGTGAGAAGAAAAAGGGGAGAAGGTGCCAAGCGAAGGAGATAAGGAGTGTGTGCGCAGCCACAAAGGCTCACAAACGACATCCCTTGCTTCCTCTTCATTACCTTCATGCGGGACGCGCATCTGCACCACAGCCTCGACGTCGTGTTTGAGAGGCGCAGCACTTTACCCGTGCATGCGAATCGCTGCTTTACTGTTCTTTGTGATGTCCGCCGACGCAAAGACACAGAAAAAAATGAGGCAGCGTAGAAGTCTACTGACCAAAACGAATGATGCCAGCTGAAATCAGCTTGTTGATCTTCGCTGAGATGCCGGAGTCCTTCATGTACTCCTGAATGCGCGTGGGATCGTTCTGCATCTCCTTCAGCACTAGTTGCATGTAGCTATCTTGCATGATTGCCGCGATTTCAGGATCGTCCATGGCGCGGCGCGCCGCCTCGTCGCCATCCGCGGACTGGCCAGATGCCATCTCCTGAATCTTCATGATTGTGCGATACCGCCCATCCTTGCAGTCCGCGTTGCTCGGGTCCACCTTGAGGCCCTCATCGTACGCCTGCAGCGCGCGGTTGTACTGCTTGGTCCAAAAGTAAGCATGACCCTTGCGCGCGTAGCCCTTAACAAAGTCGGGCTTCAGCTCAATGCACTTCTCCGCGTCCTTGAGGGCGTCGTTGAAGGCTCCAAGCTTGATGTAAGCGGCCGCGCGATTGCTGTAGGAGGTGTGCTCGGCAGGGTTGCGTTTGATGGCCTCCGTGTACGCTGTCACGGCCTCGGGGAACTTATCCTCCTTGAAGTACTGGTTACCTTCGTCTTTCTTCTGCTTCGCGATCTCAGGATCGATGTAGGCTTCCTCCACCGCCTTTTGGTGCTCCTTCTCGCACTCCGTGAGCTTCTTGAGGGTGTCAGGGTTACGCCACTCGACAAGGGCGCGCTTGTAAAGGTCAATGGCGGCCTCGTACTTCCTCTGCTTTTGGAGGCACAAGGCGTTCCGGGTCATGAGCTTCGCAATGATTGTGTAGTCGCAGTGGTTCTCGCGAGCGTGCTCGATACCGTGCTCGCACTCGGCGATGCACTTGTCGTAGTCACCCTGCTCGAAGTACACGGCCGACACGTTCAGAATGTACAAAGTGTTCTTGGGGTCTTTCACCTGCGCCTCTTGGTACTTGGTCAGCGCCTCCTCAAACTTTTTCGAGAGGTAGAGCTTGTTGCCCTCCTCCTTGAGCGCCAGGGCCTCCTTCTCGTTGTCGGTGAGAAGCTTCTCCTCTTTTGGCTTCGCTGTCTCCGCCGCCTTCGCAGACGGACGTTCCTCCTCCTCGTCATCACCATCGTTGGGAATCTTCATCCCGCTCAGGTACATGAGCGTCAGGGCAAAGCGCTGGTCTTCCATGTACAGTCGGGCCTGCGAAGGGTCGCGGATGACGGTGTCCACCATCTTCACGTAGTCAGGCTGCAGCATAAGTAGGGACAGCTTGGGATTCTCTTGGATCTTTCGGAACGCCTCCGGGGTGAAGACGCGAGCGATGGGGTCACGTGCTTCGCGGGCCTTGGCTACCTGCACGTCCTTCACGCCCTGCGCGCAGCTGCTGTTGGAAGGGTCCACCTTGAGCCCCTTTTCATACGCGGCAATGGCATCGTCGTAGCGGCGCATGCCATGGAGAGCTGCGCCTCGGCGCACGTAGCCCTTGGCCCAATTCGGCTTGATCGAGATGCACTTGTCGGCGTCGTCCAGCGCGTCCTTGTACTTTTGCATGGCTGCAAAGCAGGCGGAGCGGTTGCTGTAGAGGACACTGTTCTGCTCATCCAACTGGATCGCCTTTGAGAAGTAGTTCACTGCCTCCACATAGCGGCCGGCGGAGAACTCTTCGTTCCCCTTGTTCTTCAGCTCAGTCGCGTCCATTACGGAGAAATGTGCGGCGACGCACTGTAAAAATTTTGTTCGTAGACTTTTTTTTTCAGCCTTATGTAGGATAGATGTTGCTGTGTGTGTGTGTGTGTGAGTGAGGGATGTGTATGTGTGTGATCGCTCGTGGGTGTTCACAGTAGTTCTGTTCAAACGAGCAAAGTGACGTAGCGGGTCCCAGAAGGCATACACGGCACCACCACGGAAGAGAGGGAAAGGAGAGGCAAGGCAAAGTGAGCGCGCAACGAAAGATATGATACGTGATAAGGGCACCAGCAGGGCCTTTGCGCATTCCCAGACGAAAACAAAAAGAGACCTGCAGAGAAAGGTGGTTTCCTGCGGCTCCACCGGTGCTGCCTATCCGATGGCACCGCTTTCACACGCACAGCTGGCGATCTCACACGGTGCTCATTGTTCTCTACACTTGATCCGCTATCGCACCCGTGGTGCCTCTGGCACTAAAACAATCGCTTTCGGACTTCCACAAAAGTACTGCGTTCCCGTGCGTGTGTTGCATGCGTCTAGCCGCTTGTTGTTGTCGCTGCTGTTCTGTTTTGCCGGTGCTACACGTGTTAATCAACTTCATATAAAAAGTAATCACTTTGTGCTAACTCGAAACAAAAGAGAGAAGGAACGAACCAGAAAAGAAAAGCGAGGGAGGCCCCCCCCCCTTCTTCTTCTGTTCGCGGTGCCTTAGATGGTGCGTGCATATATATATATATATATGTGTGTGTGTGTGTGACATCACTCACCTCCTTACGCACACATACACGTGCCCACCCCGGCACTTCCTAAGCTGTGTAAAGACGCTACGCGAGGAGAATGTCGAGAACCAAAAGAAAGAAGGGAATGAGACAGACGCCGCTGCTATCAGCAAACGCGAAGAACTGGTGAACCGACAAGGGCAGAGATGAGCGACAACGATGAAGGTGAGAAGTCACGTATCGGTTCATCTTCGCACGCTTTTCGTACTGCAGCAGCGGGAATCAGCGCGACACCCCTCTTAGTGAGCAGCCTTATTTTCCTCTACCGGAGCATCATCGCGCTGGTGAATTCGGGCCTGCAAAGCCAGCACCTCCTTCAGAAGCCGCTCGCGGTCACCGTCACCGGCAGACTGAGACGCCTGTGGACTGTGAGCCGATGCCTCAGCGGCCTTCGAGGACTGGGTCTGAGCCATAATTTCACGCACCTCGTTCACAGAGCGCAGCCGCACCGGCAAAAGGCGGCGCTCCTCCAGCGGAGACCACCACTGGAAGCCGGAGACATCCACCTCGAGCTCGGCGCGATCACGCACCTCAGGGCACCAGTCCATGTAGCGCCACACGCCCAGCTGACCCTCCAAGTGCTTGATGGTGAGGCGCTGCATAATGGCCTCGCGAGCGAGCACCGGCTTGAAGCGCTCGAGAAGATCAACAAGGTCGTCAAGGCGCTTATCTTGCACCGGCTTGCGGTATTGCTGCAGCACGGCCTCAATCTGGGCCTCGTCACGCTCCATGGTGTTGGCGGCAATCGTATCGTAGCGAATCCGCTTCTCGTTCACCAGCTCGCGGTCCGTCACGTTGTTGTACTCTTCCCCCCAGTTGATCTGCGGAACGGGGGCTTCGGGCAGACCCTGCTCGGCACGCTTGGCACGATACGCCGCCAGCTTCGACTTGGCCTCCACCTGGCGCTTCATCTGTGCGAGCTTCACCTCGTCCTCGGGGGTGTAAACAACCCACCTCGCAATCTCATCAAAATCATACTTGCCATCGTCTTTGTGGTACGACCAGAGAGCATGGCGGAGGCAGCGCTCCATCAGTGCCAGCTTGTCCATTGGCTGATCATCCGTGGTGGCCTTGCGCATCTTCTGTGCGCCGCCCAGAAGCGCCTCAATCTCTTTCTCGAGTTGCTCTATGGTGGCGGTGTGCTTGCGCGTGTAGGACGCAGGCGCCTCACCCTTGTAGCGCCTGATCATCTCGATCGCGATCTTGGTGTTCTTCTTGATCTGCTCCTCCTTGGAGACGGACGCAAACGGCAAGGGAGGAAAGTACATCACAGGCGCTGCCCCGCAGATGGAGCGAACGCACGGAGTGCTCAGAGCAGGGGCGGTGAGACGGCGCATGGTCAAAATTTTACAGCTTACGGCCTACTGTGCCGAAGTACCATACCCATCGCATTGTGTGCCAGGGAATTTAATAAAAGACAGGAAACCAGTAACAGAGAAAAGACCGGGCAGAAGTAGAAACACCTTGAAGGTTGAAAGTCGACCAAGCCTGTAAGACAGTCGCAGTCCTGACGTACATATCGGGCCCTAACCTGCAATCGTCGAAAAAGGGGGTAAGAGAGAAGCCGCGATTCGGAAGATACCACGCACACAACTTCTTCTGTGCAACAGTACGCGTGTTCTTTGTTGTCGTCCCTTTTGAATACTGTATTCACATCGTCTTCTCATTGTTGCAGTCCATTTTTTTTAATGTTCATTCTCTGCCAGGGGGCATGGGCCCAGCACAACTCTGCCCCAGGCCGGTTGCACGCCCACCGCCTGCTGCAAAGCAGCGCTAGACACACGTTGCGGCAGTGCGCCGACTCGGTCACCAGTGCGTGACCTCGGCCCCAAACACCACCCACCACCCGCTGAGCAGGGCGCCTCGCAGCCGCTCACCCATCATGCCGGCCGCCCCCTGCTGCATCTCCCCTCGGGGTGGCGCGGGCTCCCTCACCAGTGGGCAGTGGGGGCCAGGTGGGACACATTGGGGTCACGTGGGCACCCTGCCCGTCACACACATGGCACAAACGGCTGCATAGCTGCAGCTCTCTCCGACGCAGCGCCATCAAGAAGCTCACCGCCGGCATCAGCAGCGACACATCACTCTGACCTCACCACGTCGCAGGTGCTTGGCCCTGTCACTACAAGCAGAGGGTTGACACTCGCAAGGGATAGGGGGAACTGCTTGGCTCCTCCAGAGGGAGTGGGTACTGAGCCGCTAAGCTACGCTGAGATGCCATATCTCATGATGGACTTCAAAAGCATTAGCAGGAAGAAAAGCGGGAAGCAGGAACATCAAAGATGCAACGAAACATTCGATGGGAAAAGAGGGTTCAGAATGTGATACCCGTAATCAGCGTCTTCCAAGCGCAGTAAAACTAGAGGAGCTCCAATTCAATGCGTGAGAATATGAGAAAAACAAACTTGAGGATGGTCTAGAAAAGATTTACATCGCGAATGCTCCAAAATAATGATTGGACGAGCAAGTGTAGAGGGTATACTTCAAGAGTGGAACCAAAAGACAAACCAAGTGCTTTCCGTTGCAATCATTTCGGATACTGAAACTGGCAAGCGAGAAGGAAAAGTTCGTTCGTTTTTACACCTAGTGTTCACAACTAATCGGAGGGAAAATATAGAGCTCTCACCTCGACAAATCGAAAAAAGGTCAAAGTCTGCTCGTAAGCACCCTGTGAAGATCCCAGTGTGTATATCCCCTTGATAAAGGTCCGGCTCTGCTGCTGGTCAATAAAAAAAAAATAGCAGAGCTCAGAGGGCAAAAAAAAAAGATTTCTTTGTGGACATTTAGAGAAGGCGGACTGAAAATTGTGCCGACGGTGAAAAGGGAGCAGAAAGTTGCTTGTCCTCCTCGCCAAATCGTCATTTCCATTCCCGTGGCTTGATTGCGGGAAGCTTGACGGATGTTATCTTCGAAGGAAACCGTAAAGTCGTTCCGTCGCGTGTAGAGGCCTGCAGGGAAGGTTTGACCTCACCAGCAGTCCTTGCGTCCTGTGTATTGCTCCACTTGCATACTTTCCGATTGTCAATAGGACACACGTCGCTAAATTCAGAGAGCCATTTAAATCCGCACTTGTGGTGCATTATGTGGCCACAAGGAAGTGCAATACACCTGTTGGACGCCACGAATCTACGGAGACACACCGGGCAACTATCATTTCTTCTTGCGCACGCGCTAAAATACTCGACTGGCAGGTTACTAAGCTCCTCTTCCCCTAGAGGTCTCCTCTTGTCGTTGTCTAGAGCGATGAGTGCTTCATAGTCTTCCGGGTTAATCTCACGGTATTGTAAATCTCCCATACTCTGAGACGACACACTGCATGTCGACCGCGCAGGGCCTCCCAGCTTGCTGCAGCTAAAAGGGTGTGAAGGATGAGTCTTGCACAACGTGTAGCAGCGCCTGCACAAAAAGTAGTCAGGGCAAAGGAGGCATGTGTAGTTCTCAGTTTTGCAAGGCACTCTGCAGTTTCTGCAGCAGGTATCGCTTTTACTTTCAGACCTCGACACCATTCCACGACACTTTGGACAGGTGTTGCAGTTGCCCTTTCCGCTTTTCGATGCCAATTCCAAGCACAGCTGATGAAAGTGAGCGCCGCACTTTTCGCATGAGCCGACGCTACCCGTGCTCTCGTGGCAAAAAACGCATTTTCCTTCATCCGCTCTCTTGTCGATAAGGTCACTTAGCTCCACCTCATTGATGTATCTTTGCCATACAATCGGATTTTCCTCGCTTACTTTGAAGAACAAGAGCAGAACGGAAAGAGTATGAGCGCACGGCTGTGTAGCGCCGCAGGAGCACATATGCGGATTCCCAATCGTGCAATTATGATTCTTTCCTTGGATATCACAAACAGCAAACCTCGTCGGGTCATTTAGTTTCTTTATGACCATGCGCGACTTTGTAGCGGCACTAATTCGCCTCCTAATCCTATCGGGGCACTCTCCGACCCACATCTGCCTCTGTGCCATCCCATAAAAGCCACACAAAAGTTCGTTTTTTTTTTGTTTTTCGCTTGTTTGAAGTCGAGAAAAAAGGCTGGAGTTGACGGAGGAAAAAAATGAAAGCGTCAGCTAAGAGCAGAGAGAAGTGTTGCGAACTTGCTTGCGTCCGCTTGCTGTGTCACACTGGCACGGCACCGTATGAGACGTCTGAGATGAAGAGCCTGGCGGGTCGTCGCCGAACAAATAAGCATAAGAATATACCTGTAAGTTATGGTGTCGGCTTTCCAGCATTTTTTTGTCTTTTGCAGGGATGCTTGTGATGCACAGAAACCAACCAGATTAGGAATGGCTCCCTTTTTGAAAGGAATCTATGACAAACGCAAGACCTTGCTTTACGATCGTTCTCGTCGAGCTTGGCTCAGCCTTCGCAAGTCTTGTTTTCACTGCCACTGTGTCGCGTTTCTTGTGCTGAGTTTTCCCTTCTTGAGGCATCGCTTTCGTGCTTTTGCGCTTTGCCTTCATCTTTGCACGCGCGAATCCGCGACCCTTCTTCTCAAGCTGCTTGCGAAAGCCGCCTTTGCCACCCCCGCGACACCTCACGAGAGCGAAAAGAGAGTCGAAGCTGCCTATCTCCTCTCGCACCGCAATGAGCTTGCTGTTCTCTTTCACATAGAGTTCAAACGTTTCTGGAGAGCTATCCGTTTGCCTAGAGAGAGCCTCCAGAATTGCATCCTTTGTGGCCAGCGGAACCAACAAGGAAATTACTTTCTGCACTGGAAGCAGAGTGCAGCAGAGCGCACGCGGCAATCCTGCGGCCATTCTTCACTCTCACGCGGAAGCTGAAACTCGATTGAGAACCGTTCTGAAATGAAACGACTATGAATCTTTCCTTATTTGTTGGGGCCAGAAAAAGAAGGTGTTGAAAAAGTTTCATCCACTGCTGCATGTACGCTGAAATCAGTTCGTGTCATACTCCAACGCGACGTAGGCTCATTTTCCTGTAAAGACGACAACAACCGCCTTGATACCTAGGCGATTTTCGGCAGATTGAGTTTGATTCAACAAAAAAACACCTCAGTGTGGCGGATTACGGAGGCACAACGATCACTTCAATATTTTTGTTTGCTTACTCACTTCCGCTGGTGCTTACGAGCCACCACCTCAATAATGAAGCCTGCCGGTCCTGCACCCTAATATTTTTAAAGATAAGCAACCCGAGCAGGCGGCACACCAGATGATACTCCCCATTTTCGTTCCATCACAGCGATGCGTCTCCCCTCTTAACACGTGGGCATCTCAGCGTAGCGTAGCGGCTCAGTACCCACTCCCTCTGGAGGAGCCAAGCAGTTCCCCTGTCCCCTGCGAGTGTCAACCCTCTGCTTGTAGTGACAGGGCCAAGCACCTGCGACGTGGTGAGGTCAGAGCGATGTGTCGCTGCTGATGCCGGCGGTGAGCTCCTTGATGGCGCTGCGTCGGAGAGAACTGCAACTATGCAGCCGTTTGTGCCATGTGTGTGACGGGCAGGGTGCCCACGTGACCCCAATGTGTCCCACCTGGCCCCCACTGCCCACTGGTGAGGGAACCCGCGCCACCCCGAGGGGAGATGCAGCAGGGGGCGGCCGGCATGATGGGTGAGCGGCTGCGAGGCGCCCTGCTCAGCGGGTGGTGGGTGGTGTTTGGGGCCGAGGTCACGCACTGGTGACCGAGTCGGCGCACTGCCGCAACGTGTGTCTAGCGCTGCTTTGCAGCAGGCGGTGGGCGTGCGACCGACCTGGGGCAGAGCTGTTCTGGGCCCATGCCCCCTGGCAGAAAATAAATGCGTTTGAAAAAAGAATAGGGCCAGCGCTGCGGCACATGCAGAACGACGCTGCGCTGCTCAAGATCACTTTTAAGAACGAGAACCCCACCACGGGCATGATGCCAGCCCTCCCTCCTTTCTCAAAACCTCTTTGCCAGGTTTGAGAGAACCTTCAGAAGACGGGCTGCACCCCCACGTTTACACCAAGCTTTGAAAGTCAGATAGAATTTTCCGGACATAGACACTATGTAGATCGGCTGAATGAACCAGTCTGCCGCCATTAAGCGAGTGACGTAAAAGCAGATTTTTGCTTCGTAAAAAGGAGGAAGCACGCTTTGTGAGCAAGCATGAGCAGATGTAGCCTTTGCAGCGCAGGAAAAAAGTTGCCGATCAAGTTCAAACGTAACGTTCAGGTTTTTAAGCCTTCGTGGAGCTGCGGAGGTAGCATCCCCACCTTCTGCTGTGAATTTTTTGTCGTTGCTTTTTTTCTGTTATTTCTGGATCTTTGGGGCCTGAATAATGCGCGTTTGAAAGCAGACAGGCAGTTTTGGCTTCGGTTTCAATTCTTAAAAGCATGGGAAATGCAAGGCGACACCGACTGCCAAGGAAACATCCCCCCATTGCCGAAGGGGAATGCATGGCTGTACATCACGAAAATGGGATCTTTGTTTAACTGGAAAGGAGGCGCCGCGTCCCGCACAATCCCCCCCCCCACTTTGCATCTCCACAGGAAATTGATGTGAGTGATTCACACATATTTCAGACGTCATCCTGGCTTTCGCGAAGGGACGCTCAACGGCAACGGCGGCCCCTTTGAAAAAGCACACCGTCTGCACACAATTGTTGTACCAGAAGATTTTCGGCGGCTGCGAAAAAAGTGAAATGATGAAGAAAGGTTTGCATGGATGCAACGCAAACAGAACAGAAAACCCTGTGGGCGGCGATGGCGGCGAAGGTTGACACTCACTTTTGCAATGGCAAAAGGGGCTGGGCGCCGCCATCGCCGGAAGCCCCGCTCAGCCGGAAAAACACCCCGCGGCGCAACACGGGCCGCGCCATTTGGGTTGCGTTATTGGGGGGTTTGTGGGGCCTGCCCCCGTCGTCCGGAAACACACTTCGAAGTTGCCTGCCTTGCAGGGTCGCTTTTTAATTTCCAAGAGCGGCGCGGGAAATGCACAGCGGCCCCCCTTGGACCTCTGAAAAGCGCAACCCTCGCAAAAAAGGTCTTCCTGCGCCAAACCGCGGGCCACGCCCCCGGGCGCCAAACCGAGGGCTCTGGGCAGGCAACCCTGTGCTGCTGCTGTCCGGGGTGTGGCTCATCCGGTCTTTGAAGGCAGGTTTTGTCTTTTTTCGGTGGGGGAAATCTGTCCAGGGCGTCCTTTCGGCCCCTTGAAATCAAAGCCGCCACGAAGAAACCGCCCGGCGGCGCACCGTCGCCAGCGCCCGCGCAACAAAAAACAAAAAAGTGCGGCACGGAGGTCATTCGCAGGAAACCCAACGGATCCGCAGAGCATGGCTGCAAACCAACATTTTTTGAGAAGCGTCAGAAGCGGACCCTTCGAGGGGGGCGCCTTCTGCCGGCAGCACGGCGAGCATTTCCCCCAGCCCCGCCATTTGTGAGAAAGCTGCCGCCAAGCGCCGTTCCAACAGAAAATTTAAGGGGTTTGCCTTTTCCGGTTTCACAACCCCCCCCCTCCCCTTTTTCAGGCGCGCTCCTTCCGGTGGTTTGAACCCTTGCACATGCAAGGGTGAAAGGCACGCAGCGTGCATGAAGAATGCGGCTACGCACAAAAGCCGCATGCGCGCCCGGTGGTCGGCCGCGCCTCCGTGCCGGGAGGTATCGGGCACCGCTCTCATTCTGGTCGGCGGCGGGCGGGCTTTGGGCTTCCGCTTGGTCCAAAAAACCCCGACGGTCCCGGCAAGCCCGCCCACCGCCTACAAAAAACGGCGGCCAGCCGCAAGCAGAACGCCCCAGTCTTCCATATGCGCCCCTACCCCCGTTCGCCACCGCCGCGCGCGGCCAACCCCCTTTTCCCCAACGGACGGCCACCCCTGCCAGTTTTTCCTCCTCGTCGATAAGCTGGCGCTGAACAACCCCAAGCCTTTAAACGGTTGGCGGGCCTTTCGCTCGTTTTGGTGGGGCCGGGGTCGTTGGCTGGTCGCCTAAAAAACAAAAGCCGGCCCCGTGGGGCGGCGGCGGCGGCCGTGGGCTGTGCCCGGCCCCGGCCCTGGGGCAGCGAAAAACCGACACCCGCCCCCCGCGCCCGGCGCCGCATAATTTTCCTTTGCGGAAGCCCTACAAACACATCCCCGACGCGGCTTGCATTTGCCAATGCTGCCTCTGCCAAAACCGTTGCGCCTTTTTGTCCTAAGGGGTTCGCGCCTTTGCTGGGATACAAACTCGCGGTCGCATGGGCGACGCAATGGCGTGCGGCGCCTTTCCTCTGAAAGAGGCCGGGCCGCTTTAACAATTGCGCGGCAGATAAAAGGAAAGCGCCCGGGCGGGGTTACACCGGCGCTCTTGCTTTAAATTTCTGCAAGCCGCTGCGCAAAGGATGCTTCGCCCTATGAGCGCACCTGGTCCCCCGCGCGCGCCCGAAATATCGCCCCTAAGCGGGGCAAGCCGCCATAGCCATAGACGCAAAGGGGTGATAATTTTGCACGGCTCATTCCCCGCAAGCATTCGGGCAATAGCCACCCCACCATTCAAAACCGTCTTGGCAGCCGCAACAGAAACAGAAGAAAATATTTTTTCGACAACGCCCGTACAACGACCCCGGCGCATGGCACAAAGCAAAATATTAAAAACGCAAACCACCAGGACAGCCTTTTTACCCCTTTCCTAACGATTGCTTCCGGGGTGATTTTTTCGAGCCCTGCCAAAGAGAGGCGCCGCCCGTTTCTTCTCGACGCCCTATCGGCGGGATCTTCTGCTTTTGCGCGCGCATGCGCAGAAATGCGATCCGGTAATCCCACGCTGGGCGGGGATACGGCTTTTTGTGCGCGAAAGATTCCCTCCGATGGCCCACGTGTTCCTTGCACCGGCAGCCAGCCCCCCCCCCTTGGCCGGTGGGGGCGCGAAGCCGCGGCGGCTCGTTGCCTCGAAACGG
>NC_018235.1:417701-427036 GCF_000227135.1 Leishmania donovani | reverse complement strand
AAACTCGTCGCCTTTCCCCTTACCAAGACGGTGGGGGGGGGGGGGGGCGGCGGCGGCGCTTTTGGCGGTCTGCGCAGGCGTGGGGGCAGGTCGGTGCCTCCACGGGCGGCGGCGGGAAGGCCCCGGGCGGCCCGCACGGCTTCCAGGGTGATTTGGCGCGGGGGGTGGGTAGGCGACCTTTGCAGCGCTGGCGCCGGCACCTCCGTGGCGACGTTGTTCTTTTTCTAGGCCTTGGCAACGCCGCGGACGCTTGGGGAACTCCTAGCAGCGGCGGCCACGCACCCACGGGGTGTCCTTGGCAAGATCGCCAGCCCCGTTTTGGCACGGGCGGGGTGGGCCTTGAGCCGGCGGCGCCGGTGAAGGTGCTGGGGTATGTCGTGCGCTGTTGCGTTTTGGGTAGCAAAGCTTTCGCGTCCTAGGCAGGCCATTCTCTATAAAGACGCCTGCGCGGTATTGCGGCTGGTGCTTCATGCATAGAATAGCAGCCCAGATCGCAAGCAATAGGTGGCGGGGCGCCACTGGCGGTGGGATGGGGGCTCTGGGTCCGGGTGTGGGCTTGGCGCTGGGGCGGGGGCTGCGGGGATGTTTCGCCGCCTGGGGCGCCGCTAGTGCGCCAACGGTTGGGTAGACGCGGGGCTTTGGATGCGGCCGTAGCGCGAGTCCATCTTGATGACGCGGCGCTCAACCGGGCCGTGGCCAAACTCACTTTTCAGGGACAAAAGGGTCGCGTGCGCCGGTCTGTCGTGTTTGTGCCTGGGGGGAAAAACGGAGCTGGTATCTTACAGGCGGGGCATATCATGCCTTTAAAAACGGGATAGGCCCCAGACTACGCTTCGCATTGCCGCATCGCAAAAGAAGCGTTCGGGCACTGAAAGCATCAGTGAATGATGGCGCCGCGCGTTGCCACGCGTGGCGGTGGGGTGGCGTATGGGCGGGGGGTTGCCCAGGCTCAAGGGTTGCATCGCCACGGTGTTCCTAGACGCCGGGGCCTGCGCCGCACTCGCCGACATCGAAAGCGAAGGTTTGCAGGCGCTTAGCTTCCGTAAACGCCGGGCACTGGGCTGTAGCGCCGTGTTGGGGTGGCCGACTTAGCTGCAGATAGTTTTTCGCCTGTACCGTAATAATATGCAGCTTTAGGGTTTCAATGGGCTAACCTTTCCAGACGGTAACATTCCCAAACGAAACGAGATAAAGTCTGAAGACGGCAGCACCCGCATGACTCGAGGGCTTTGGGCGAGGCCTGGCAAAGCACAGCGCTTTTTTTTACTCTCACGGTGCGGCTCCGCTACCCCAGCGGCGGTTCGCCATTTGCTGGGGATGGGGCGCTTTTGGGGCGCGGCGTCGCGGTGGCCGCGGCCTTTCTGTTCCGCAGGCCCTTTCGTGGGAACGTTTGCCCCCAGCGCGCCGGGGCGGCGGGGCACCTCTTTCCCTGTCCTTTTGCTTTGGGTTTGCGAGTCGGCGCTTTGGGTGGCCGCAGGGGGGGGTTTCCAGGCCTGTGGCGACGCGGCGTGTTTGGCCTGGGCGCTGGGGCCGCTTTTTCCTTCCTGTGCTGCCTGGGGTTTGCGATTTGAGAAAAAACTGGGTATCACGGATGCCGGGGCAGGGGGGGGGGAGCGGTGGAAGGCTGACGCCTGGGCTCTCTTCTTTCCAGTGAACGAGGCAAAAGCTGAGGAAACAGTACGCGTGTTCTTCTTTGTTGTCGTCCCTTTTGAATGCTGTGTTCACATCGTCTTCTGATTGTTGCAGTCCATTTTTTTAATGTCCATTCTCTGCCGGGGGCATGGGCCCAGCACAGCTCTGCCCCAGGTCGGTCGCACGCCCACCGCCTGCTGCAAAGCAGCGCTAGACACACGTTGCGGCAGTGCGCCGACTCGGTCACCAGTGCGTGACCTCGGCCCCAAACACCACCCACCACCCGCTGAGCAGGGCGCCTCGCAGCCGCTCACCCATCATGCCGGCCGCCCCCTGCTGCATCTCCCCTCGGGGTGGCGCGGGTTCCCTCACCAGTGGGCAGTGGGGGCCAGGTGGGACACATTGGGGTCACGTGGGCACCCTGCCCGTCACACACATGGCACAAACGGCTGCATAGTTGCAGCTCTCTCCGACGCAGCGCCATCAAGGAGCTCACCGCCGGCATCAGCAGCGACACATCGCTCTGACCTCACCACGTCGCAGGTGCTTGGCCCTGTCACTACAAGCAGAGGGTTGACACTCGCAGGGGACAGGGGAACTGCTTGGCTCCTCCAGAGGGAGTGGGTACTGGACTCTACTACCACTTTGAGCCGTTGTGTGTTGTCAGAGTGGTCTTTGCTGTCGGTTTTTTAGGAGGTGCGAGTTGTTGTGGGCCGCGCGGTCTGGTAACCGAACATCGATAACTTCTGCCTTCTGTGCTGATTTCCGTGTTGCCTGCGTTGTTGCGTGCAAGGGCCATAGCGGAGTTGGTCGACGGAAGGAGCAAGTAAGTGAGGTCTCCACGTTGTGTACGCAGCTGATACCGATACTTTGACAGAAAACAATATTTTGAAAATACATCAGATGTAGTAAAATATATGAGGGGTATTCCGCTGTTGAAGTAATGGAAAGAATGCGAATGACCTGAGTCGTCTTTGCCCCGGGTGACCAAGGTAGAAAAAGAAGCACTAAAGTGCATCTTTCTGTAGCATTGGTCGCCTCACCTGCCCTCCTTTTGCGCCTACGCACCTTTGGTGTGGGGTTGTGTTTTGTCGGCTAGAAAATGCTATCCTCATCACATCCAGTGCGCACAAGCTTCGAGTTGAACCTCTCACCTTCGCACGAGAGTGGCTCTCGCTCTATCATGCGCGAGGGCAAGCTATTATCAGGTGCAGGCAGCAAATGTACGCGATGTGCGTGCATGGATCTTGAGAGTAGCAACGGCCGCTTCCTTGAGCACTAAGCGGATTCATGATATAACCGCTTTCTGCTCTGGTCGAAGAGCACCAACATTGCCTGAGAGCTTGCTTATGTCTAACGCATCATCATCAGCATATCAAAGGGTTTCACAACCGGTAGAGG
Source organism: Leishmania donovani (assembly GCF_000227135.1). Classification (NCBI taxonomy): domain Eukaryota; phylum Euglenozoa; class Kinetoplastea; order Trypanosomatida; family Trypanosomatidae; genus Leishmania; species Leishmania donovani. The sequence goes on along the minus strand of NC_018235.1, from coordinate 424,003 downwards.
AGGAAACACTGGCAAAGGAAGAATTTATCTTGAGAAAGTGGGAAGTGTGGAACGCTTGGATGGCCGAGCAGCTTGCTTTGGAAGGTACTGTGCCTGCAGCAGTTTTGTGTTGTAACACCCCCCACAGTGACTGTTTCCACAGGGTGTCACGGTTCTCAAACCGAAGCATTTCAAGAGTCCAGCCGAAAAATGCGCGAGGCTGCTCATCATTGCAGAACTACGCTGCGAACGCATCATTGCTTTGTTCTCCCCTCTTCCACTCTCCGCGCAGTAGACTCGGGAGTGAGGTGACCACGTTCAAAGTCGCGGATCGTCTCACTGCAAGCGCGGAGCGCCGGCGATACCGTTCGAAATCGACAAATGACAGCCGGGAGCTTCTCTTTTGACGGGCACTAGAATTTGGCGACTGCGTCGGTACCGGTGTTCTTGGCGGAAGTTCTGTATCGCTGGCGCGCCGCACAGCGGCGTTACTTAGGCCTTTGATGGCTAAGGTGGGTCAAGAGTCGGAGCACACTCGACATGCGGGTGCAATGCAACACGGCGAAAGTGAAACAAATGCCGACAAAAGCCACCGGCATACAATTGCGGGGGAGTTTGTGGCTCTATATGATGAGTGGGCGAAGCAAGTCAAAGGCCTCATTGGGAGTAAACGAGGGTTATCTACTCTGAAAACTCCTCTCTCCAGTACAATAAACAGGGCAAAGAGTCACCTGCGAGTATCGAATAGTCTTATTCAGCGTGGTGTGGGAATACCTATCCCACCGAAAAGGCCTCTGCTTCTCGCAAACTCGCAGCGCATATCCTGTGCTGTGAATGGTGTCCTTCACATAGACTGAGAGCTCGACCCCTTCGACCGGCACGACGAGAAAGTTAGGGTTGAAGGTGTCAAAACCAGTAATGATTTCTTGCTGGATAGTTTTTCGCCCAAGTCGTACATTGGGGCACCGTTAGACAGGAGCGCTCTCAGCATTCTATTCGTTGATCATCAAGTCGACGAGGACCAGCTCTCTGCCTATGGTGTCGAGTTGCCACTCCGTGAAGACTATCACGCACACGTCTTGCTGGACTGGAATGAGTCGAGGATACGTTTTGCACCTAGCCCGCTGGAGAATCACCAAGAACTCTTGTAGGGCAATCTCACTCACTCAGGGTACATAATTTTTTTTTTGATTGCGGACCTCTCACGCATGTATTCGCTATTATTCCTGCTTTTCGTTTTCTGTATGGTTACTTGGTTTTCTATCTTCTTTTGCAATCGGATGTGACTCTACCTCTCTTTCTTATCGTCCTTGTGCAGTTCAGCGCCTTGGACTCGAGCTCGTGGATCTCAAAAAAAAATTAGCCTTTGCAGTTTGACTTCTCTATTCCTCACATAACGGCCTTTGATAGACTCGCTTACGCAAGCTGTGTGACAGCGAGGCACAGCAGTCCCGTCAATTGGAAGCAGGATTAAATCTACATGTAAATCTTATTTGCCTTGTTATAAGGCTTGTCTCTTTTTTTTGTTATCTGCTCTGCCTTTATCCCATTCACGGCTTTTTGGAGCTAAAGCGACTGTGAAGGATGCGATCGTTTGATTTGTTGTGTCCATGCCCTTGATGAAGACGGTTTTCTTCGGGATTGACTGCAACTTTGCCCGCTACACCAAAACACTGGCGACTCTGGGCTACAAGCCAATCAGTAAGTTGCCTGAGTTGCTAAGCGAGGATGACGAGAAAACCATGAGGTTGACATCCAGCGAGATCATTATTTACAACGGCGCTGAAATCACTTCGGGAATGCTCCCCAACAATTCCGGAAACAACGAAACGGGCGCATTGATGACAGGGGATACCTCAAAGTGGTAGTAGAGTCCAGTACCCACTCCCTCTGGAGGAGCCAAGCAGTTCCCCTGTCCCCTGCGAGTGTCAACCCTCTGCTTGTAGTGACAGGGCCAAGCACCTGCGACGTGGTGAGGTCAGAGCGATGTGTCGCTGCTGATGCCGGCGGTGAGCTCCTTGATGGCGCTGCGTCGGAGAGAGCTGCAACTATGCAGCCGTTTGTGCCATGTGTGTGACGGGCAGGGTGCCCACGTGACCCCAATGTGTCCCACCTGGCCCCCACTGCCCACTGGTGAGGGAACCCGCGCCACCCCGAGGGGAGATGCAGCAGGCGGTGGGCGTGCGACCGGCCTGGGGCAGAGTTGTGCTGGGCCCATGCCCCCTGGCAGAGAATGAACATGTTGGGAAAGAGAAAGAGCAAACTGGGGAAAATCGTGCAAATGTGCGGGGTCTATAAGCTCTCGGGGATGCGGGTCGTCTGATCGGAGGGTATTGTCCCCGTTATGACGCTGTTGCAGTACAAGACGGGACTCTAGACGGATCAAGGGGTTGTTAGCGGCGATGCAACACGCATCACTTACTCGTGATGGGCTGTCGTCTCGCGCCTTATCTCAGGTTTGTTGGCCTCTACGCTCGCCCATCGCATGCATGGACTCTCTCTTCTCTAGATGGCGTCTGAGTAGTGCGAGAACGGAAGCTAATTGTGCTGTCGCCTGCGAAGTCCAGACCTGTGGCTCCAAGAGCATCCTGCAGGTGACTTTATGGTCCATAGCGGCGATCTCGGCGACGCATTTTTCCCATTGCAAGCAGTAGACGTCCCCGTAGATGTCGAATGAAGAAACCAGTTTATCTATGGCACTGGTTACTTGGTAAATCTAGCGTTGGCAGGTGACAACTGCGAGACAGCAGGCGGATAATGCACAACAAGGAAGCAGCGCTAAATGCGGCATATTTTGTGACTGACCACGAATTACACGATACATGGTTGCGGATGGGCAGAGGTGGAAGTCCGTGTCTTCGCGCGAATCTGCGAAGTAGCTCAAACGATGGATGGCCGTATACCAGAGTTCTCAGCAATGCTGGTGGGGCTGCGCGGTTCATCATCATAAGATACCAAGAGGCGCTGGACGAGCAGGACGGTGTGCAGCCCTTCCTGAACCTTGGGAAGGCCCAGCTCGATGTTTATCGAAGTGCAAAGCGCGGCGTCTTGCTTCATGTATTTCGGAAGGCGAGGGGAGCGGGGAGGTGAGTCAATCACACACCAGAGGATGCTAATCGATTCTCCGTTGAGCACACTGTCGCTCTCTTAGACACTGAGGAGGACCTTCAGCTCTCCGAACTCTGTGGAGTACGAGTAATGTCATCTGCGGCACATGCAGAGATGCTGAAACACGAGCAAATGGATATCCGATCCTTGCAATCAGAAATGGATTCGGCCACCCTTCTCCGGGCCACTGGGGTGTGAGTGGGCTCTCAAGCAGATCATCCCTTTCCAGCATCAGAAGGCCGCTGTGAACTGACTGCGCGTAAATGTATTTTTTTCTAGAGCTTATTTTCTTCTCTTTCCGTCACAGCTCTACCTTTTGTTTCTTGATATTTTTTTCCTACTGATCACGTCGCATGCACGTGGCACCAGTTTCTCGAGCGAGAGCCTTCGACCAAAGAAACTCTGCCTTCTGCTATACAAAGGAAGCATCTTAGAACCTCCTCAGTTCTACGACTCGGGAGACGAAGCTCTCGTGCATCACGGGCACGCAATGCCTGCTGTGGCATGCCTTCCGCGCCTCGCAAAGTGGTCTAGACGCCGGGGCAATGAAGAGGTCTTCTGACTCGCATTCACCACCTTTTTTTTTCTCTCTTCTGCGTGCTTAGCATACCGGACTTCATCCATGCCGCCACCACGTTTTGCGCGTCCCGAGCTGAATGGCATCATAACTGTGCGACGCTTCCAGCGTCCTCAGCTTGAAACCGAAGCGCCGATTAGAAAAGGTGACCTGAAAGAGCCGTTGGAAGCTGTAGCTGGTCGAGTGGGCTTGCGAGCACGATGTTCCACGAGCGCACCGTCCGCCGACTTGTGTCTTGTCGACGATCAAGAGCTTGTGCTCATGGGAAAGCTAGTGGACAAAGGAGTGTACTATATCACAGGGGGCGTTTGTATCGATGCAGAGGGCAGCGATACATCATCACAAAGCCCCACAGCGGCTCTTGTGAGCAGCACGGCATGTGGGGCGGCACCTCAGCCTCCCGACATCACCGTGGGGTGGTGTTTCGACGCGCGCATGCTGCTACATCGCTCTGACATGAACCGCTCCCCCGAGACACCACACCGTCTGCAACGCGCAATCGAGACACTTCAGGGCTGCGAGCGCGCGCTCGACGTTCTGCCTGTCGAGCTGCTGGCTCCCTTTACGATGCACAGGGATAGCAGCTCAGGCTCGGACTTGGGCCGAGCGGTGCCACCGATCAGCGCAGCCAACCGCTCGCAATGGATACCTGCACGGCTCGCCACTTATGACGAGGTTTGCTCCTTCCAAGATCCGCAAGTCTACGAACATTTTTTGAAGAGTGGGGCGGCTCTGGTGAACTTGAAAAGCGACGTTTACTGCAACGACGAGACAAGCAGCGTAGCTGTCCGACTCTCGGCAGGCGCCGTGATCGACGCTAGCGTCGCCGCGCTTCGCGGTGTGGCGGCTTCCCGCTCCGACACCGCCTCCAGCGCTGCGGGGCGTGTGCACCCCCTCGTGTCATTTTGTCTTGTGCGGCCGCCGGGGCATCATTGCACGGCTTCACAGCCGAGCGGATTTTGCCTGGTCAACAATGTCGCCATCGCAGTTCAGCAACTGCGCATTCGGCACGCATCAGCGTTGCCCTCTGGCCCTCCGCGCATCGCAATTCTCGATCTGGACGTCCACTTCGGCGAGGGAACCGCTTCTTTTGTTGAGGGTGCCTGCGACCCCGCCTCGCTACTGTATCTTTCGCTCCACCGCTACGATAAAAGGCAGTTCTATCCATTTGACGGCCGCGGCGACACGGCTTACGTGGGAGGGAGCCGACACGCCGCCTCCAAAGGCAGCATCTGTAATGTGGCCGTGCACACCAACGGGCAACAGCCGGCACGATGTGAGCAGGTCATCTCCGACCACCTAATGAACTCTGTTTTGGAGGAAATTTTCTTGCCCCGGCTGGCTGAGTTTGGGCCCGACCTGGTCATGGTGTCATTGGGGTTCGATGCTGCCTATGGCGATCCATTGGGAAAGATGGCCGTCGAGGGTGGATTTGCCTCGGTCCTGTCGCGGCTGAAGTGGTGGTGCCTGCATGACGGACGGACAGCGGGGCTGGTCGTTGTTCTGGAGGGCGGCTACAACCCGGAGGCAGTTGCGCAAGGGGTGCTTTCGGTCGCTCTTGCCTTGAGCCTTCCTCGCACCGACCCGTTGCTGCAGCGATTTCTTGAGGAAAAGTCACCGAAGGTCTGGTCAGACCTGCGGCAACGGCAAGAGCGGCGTCATCGCGAGTGGCAGCAGCTGCGAGAGGAGCGGGCAGAGGAGGATGTCGGAGCCGCACCCAGCGGCCGGGGCTCTGAATTGAAGCCGGCTGCATCGGATGAACCAGAGCAGGTGCAAGAAGACGCGTTGCTCCTGGATCGTCACAAGCGCTGGTGCGCCGCACTGGTAGCCAAGGTTCAGCAAATACACCGGGAAGCCATGACACGTGAGCACTAGTTTCTCATCCCCGCGTGCCTCGTGTGCCACAAACCTTAGCGTTTTGACTGAGGCGTCTGCTGTCCACAAACATCAACACGCGACACTGTGCGCTTCCCAGCTCTACACCCACGGCGGCGGCGACTAGTAAGGAATCTTGCTATATGTGCGTTGTACTGAAAGACCCGATCAAGCACGTGCCAGCTTGTGATCGCCGATCGGTGTGACATGCACGTACTTCTGCTGCTTTTCTCCTGCACCCCCGCACACTCTCGAGGCTCGTCGACATTTTGTCCCTCCCCGCCGCCTAGCTCCTTACACAAAGAACTATCCGTTTGTTTCGCGCCAGTTCCATTACGCTTTCTTTCCACCTTCCTTCCACCGAGCCCCCCCTCCCCCCCCCCAACATCGACCAGGAGTACAAAACACCAGCACACGCGCCACGTCGTCCCCACGCCCACTCACGGTGCCGCCTCCATCGCGCAAAGCTCAGCATTCACCGGCCCCGATTCGTGTTGGCGCGCAGCGCATGCACCGGGAATGTGTGACGTGCGTCGCTGCGCGCCTCGCCGTCTCCCCTGCGTGCGCGATGCATGATGCACCGCTGTTGTGTGAGGTTGTCCGCGCCTGCGTTGCCTGTGATGACGCCCCCTCCCTCTCTTGCACTGTCCCCGTCCCCACCTGCCCTGTGCCGTGATCGACTTCCCCCGACGCCCTCTACAGACTCTCACCACCACCATCACCACCACCACCATCAACAGCGGCCTCCTATACACCCGCCACG
>NC_018235.1:416308-417602 GCF_000227135.1 Leishmania donovani | reverse complement strand
CTGTGATGACGCCCCCTCCCTCTCTTGCACTGTCCCCGTCCCCACCTGCCCTGTGCCGTGATCGACTTCCCCCGACGCCCTCTACAGACTCTCACCACCACCATCACCACCACCACCATCACCACCACCACCATCAACAGCGGCCTCCTATACACCCGCCACGGTCTTAGCGTGCGAGCTGTGGCCTCTGCGTTGCACGTGCTCTCCCCTCGCTGCCCTCGTTGCCTCCTTCTCTTCCCCTCGCTGGCCGCCTCCGCGATGGCGACGTCGAGGGCCGCTCTCTGCGCTGTTGCGGTCGTGTGCGTGGTGCTTGCGGCTGCCTGCGCGCCTGCGCGCGCGATATACGTGGGCACGCCGGCTGCTGCGCTGTTCGAGGAGTTCAAGCGGACGTACCGGCGCGCGTACGGGACGCTGGCCGAGGAGCAGCAGCGGCTGGCGAACTTCGAGCGCAACCTGGAGCTGATGCGCGAGCATCAGGCGAGGAACCCACACGCGAGGTTCGGGATCACGAAGTTCTTCGACCTGTCGGAGGCGGAGTTCGCCGCGCGCTACCTGAACGGCGCCGCGTACTTCGCAGCGGCGAAGCAGCACGCCGGCCAGCACTACCGCAAGGCGCGCGCGGACCTGTCGGCGGTGCCTGATGCGGTGGACTGGCGCGAGAAGGGCGCCGTGACGCCGGTGAAGAATCAAGGCGCGTGCGGGTCGTGCTGGGCGTTCTCGGCGGTCGGCAACATCGAGTCGCAGTGGGCCCGTGCCGGCCACGGCTTGGTGAGCCTGTCGGAGCAGCAGCTGGTGAGCTGCGATGACAAAGACAACGGCTGCAACGGCGGGCTGATGCTGCAGGCGTTCGAGTGGCTGCTGCGACACATGTACGGGATCGTGTTCACGGAGAAGAGCTACCCCTACACGTCCGGCAACGGTGATGTGGCCGAGTGCTTGAACAGCAGTAAACTCGTTCCCGGCGCGCAAATCGACGGCTACGTGATGATCCCGAGCAACGAAACGGTTATGGCTGCGTGGCTTGCGGAGAATGGCCCCATCGCGATTGCGGTTGACGCCAGCTCCTTCATGTCTTACCAGAGCGGCGTGCTGACCAGCTGCGCTGGCGATGCACTGAACCACGGCGTGCTGCTCGTCGGGTACAACAAGACCGGTGGGGTTCCGTACTGGGTGATCAAGAACTCGTGGGGTGAGGACTGGGGCGAGAAGGGCTACGTGCGCGTGGCCATGGGGAGGAACGCGTGCCTGCTCAGTGAATACCCCGTGTCCGCGCATGTGCCGCGGAGTCTCACCC
>NC_018235.1:414541-416209 GCF_000227135.1 Leishmania donovani | reverse complement strand
ACTGGGGCGAGAAGGGCTACGTGCGCGTGGTCATGGGGCTGAACGCCTGCCTGCTTAAGGAAGAACCCTCCTCCGCGCATGTGCCGCGGAGTCTCACCCCTGGCCCGGGCACGGAGAGCGAGGAGCGCGCCCCTAAACGGGTGACGGTGGAGCAGATGATGTGCACCGATATGTACTGCAGGGAGGGGTGCAAGAAGAGTCTTCTCACCGCGAACGTGTGCTACAAGAACGGGGGAGGCGGCTCCTCTATGACGAAGTGCGGTCCGCAGAAGGTGCTGATGTGCTCGTACTCGAACCCTCATTGCTTTGGTCCTGGGCTGTGCCTCGAGACTCCTGATGGCAAGTGCGCGCCGTACTTCTTGGGCTCGATCATGAACACCTGCCAGTACACGTAGGGGTGGAGCGTGCGTGTAGGTGTGGGTGGCGTTGTGTGTGTGTGTGTGGTGGCAGCGCCGTCGCGCGCGTGAGGGGGCCTCCTTGGGTGCGCGCGCGCTGTGGCCGCTCCGCGTGGACGCGATATGTGAGGCCGAGGAAGAGGAAGGCGACGCTGCCGAAGGCGCCGCGAGGTGTTGCGGAGCGTAGGGGGAAAATGGACGAGCAGGCGCGCTGTGAATAGGAGCTGCGGCACCACGCAACTCGTGGTGTACCGCCAATGGCTATTCCGCCCGCCCTCGCTTCACGCCTCGTCCCCCCCCCCTCGCGCGCCCTCCCTTGTTATCCCTCTCTTTCACGCACACACACGCGCACACGCGCGCCCGTTATTCTGCCTTCGTCTGCCTCTTTATGTGTTTTGTGTGTTTCTTTGTTTTGCTTGCTTCTTCAGCACACTTTTGTTTTCTGCCTTCAGCGATATCTCCCACTCCTTGTTTTCTCTTCCCCCTCGGTGAGCGCTTCGTTTGTGGTTTGACTGTGGTGCGTCTGTGCCGGATCATCTACCGGGCGTGCGCACCTCCCCCATCTCCCTGCATCGTGTGCGTGCACTGCCTTCACACCGCGCTCGCGTGCATGTACATGTGCGCACTGCTTGTCGGACGCCTTCCGCCCGCGTTGGCCCCCCGCTTCCGCATCCACGGTTTGTTTATCGGTTGTGCTTGCTTCATCGGCTCTTCTCTGCGCGCGTGCGTGTGTGTGCGTGCGTGTGCGTGAGGCGCAACGGTCCCCAGAGCAAAGTCCGTCCAGGGAAAGACGATGCGCACACGCACACATGCATATGAGTTGTATATGTGTGTGTGCACCGGATGGAGGGTGAGGGTGTGCGCGGCTGTGTGCGCGTGCCTGCGCGTGTGCAGCATTGCCGTGGCGGCATCGACGAAGCGCTGCAGTGGGATGACCCTGGTGCGCTGGCGGGAGCAGTAGTGTCGCGTGTGCGTACCGAGTGATGGACGTCAGCGGCCTTACGAGCACCGTTGCTTTTCCCCGATTCGTGTTGGCGCGCAGCGCATGCACCGGGAATGTGTGACGTGCGTCGCTGCGCGCCTCGCCGTCTCCCCTGCGTGCGCGATGCATGATGCACCGCTGTTGTGTGAGGTTGTCCGCGCCTGCGTTGCCTGTGATGACGCCCCCTCCCTCTCTTGCACTGTCCCCGTCCCCACCTGCCCTGCGCCGTGATCGACTTCTTCCGACGCCCTCTACAGACTCTCACCACCACCATCACCACCACCACCATCA